>NW_010191682.1:41729-69549 GCF_000695765.1 Mesitornis unicolor | reverse complement strand
CTGAAGCAACACAGCAATAAGGTGTTCACATTCAGCAACATTCTGAAATTGCACATAACCTGTCTGGTTGCTAGTTGGGCAAGCATCACTTAAAATAGATGGGTAAGCAGCCTGCTGGTTTGCATGCTTTTATGTGCCTGGTGTCTCTTTGTAGAAAAAGATTGGCCTGATAAAGAGTTTTTTGTTTCTTTTCAGGACTGACTCTACCATCATTTGATGGTCAAGGTGTTCTGTAATGTTACAACTTGTTCCAAATCAAAATGAAATCCTTTCTCCCAAGTAACTTTAACACTTGGTAACAAATGCATTTGAAGACTTATCTGTCTTGAAAAGACAAACCATTCCAAGAAGTAAAGATGGACCATAAATTGTAATAGAAACCTGAGTGGGAAAAACGGTTTGAAACCTGCAATGGAGAAACACAAAAGCAGCTCCATAGCTCATTCTGTCTGGGAGGAATACAGTTCTGAAGGCTATTACAAACATACTAAAACTCACTGTAAAATCAGAGGGATTATAATAATGACATGAAGGAGATCTGCCACAGCAGCAACGAGCAATGTCCCTAGACCAGATACTGGGAGGTGATGTGAAAGAAGCTTTTGAAGATATCTGCAGGCCTGCATTCAAGAGGACAGTACCATATGGGAACTAGCCAGGGTGCACTGGATTTACAGCAGGCTTTGGAGAACTAAACTGACAGCCACAAACCAACACGGGGCAACTGCAGTTTTCTGTTGGATTGGTTGGGTCTTGTTTATACCTCCTAGAAGGGCTTCCAAGTCCAGTGAGGTAGTTAAAAGCCAGCTGCAACTTGTATGTGGATATCAGACTGAGATGATGGGTTTGTCACCTTGGGGAATTCAAAGAGATAGGATATGGATACAGATACGTACAAGCAGCTTTGGTTTCTACCTCTGTGCACTCACCACACTGGTGCAACAGTTCTTCAGATGTCTGAAAGAGTCAAAATTTAAAAACAAAACAAAACAAACAAACAAAAACCCCCAACCAAACAAAAAAAAACCCCTACCTTATACTTTGGCCATGGTTCAATGAGATTAAATTTACTCTCAACGAAAAGACCTCTGGATACTTCTCCTTGCAGTAACCTTCACTTTTGTTACAAAAGGATGAATCGCAGTCACAGGTTTTTGGGCAATAATCACTGGGAAAGTCTTAAGGCGTGGATTTCAATGTGTTTTGGTTCCAGAATTCTTTTGTGAACTTGTCTTGGTGAATACTGTACCGTGTAATTTGGCACCTTGGAAAGACAGACAACACTGGGTGCCAGGCATCCAGGAGATGCTCAGATGTGGGAAGGAGATGTGCATCCACTTTGCTCCTGTAGGACAGGCAGGTTGCAACCAATGTATCAAGCATCCATCAACCTCATTTCATCTGCAGGCAACTCTGACTGATATATTTGGCTGTTACCTCAGTATTACACATGGCTCCTTTGCTCCATGTTAAGCTATCACATCAGCTTGGTGCCTCTAACACAGGGGTTGGGAACATTTTTGGTTCACTGACTCCCCACACGTTTTCCAGCTAATATTTGGGCTCTTCCAGAAAGATCATCTCAGTCTGGCAGAAAATGTTGAAAATGAAACCATCCCCCACACAGCTGCAGAGAAACACATGGGACAACTTCACCCTTCTCTCCAGGGTACTGTGCAGAGCCCTTCACTGACTCAGGACAGTTGTGGCATCAGTCAGTGATCTGTTGATATTCAGAAAGCTAGTTTTGCACCTCTAAAACCTAAAGTATTGGGTAAAGGGAAGGGGGAGGATGCTTTGATTTTGCTTTTTAACAATATGAGATAAATCCAAACCTGTGAGAGAATGCACAAAGAACAATAGGGCCCTTAGCAGGAAACGGCATGAAGCACCACCATGGGACCTGAGCACACCCACTTATCCCTGACTTTAGCACCACCTTTTCAGGAGTGGTAAAGGATATAATAACATGAGCAAGAATCAATCTATAATCCAGTAAAGTGTCTTGCAGTGTGGTCCCTGAATGCAGCTTCCGCCACCTGCGCAGAGCTGGGGTAGATGCTCACTTTCCACTCCCAGCAGTGGGAGGAAGTCTCCATTCCTGAGTGGCGCAGTGTTTAATCTCTCCGTTCCCAAATGATATGCTGAGGACCCCCCAAAACTTGCTTTCATCCCAATGGACCACCCTGACGAAGGAAGTTTCTAGAGAGACTGAGCTAACCATAAACTAACGTAAGCAGCCTAACCGTGCTCGGGTTAAACAAATGGCAACACGCCTAGCCAAAATCCTCAAAGTTAAATACGGGGTTAGGTTACTTTTCGTTCACTTGGTGCCAAGAAGGAGCAATTCTTCTTGAGAAATGTAACAGAGGGGGCAGAAGTGGAAAAGGGGGAAGGCTGCTAAAACAGCAGCTTGAAACCGAAACATATCATCTGGGAGGAGTTCACCTGAGCAATCACCTAACTTAAGGGGGCAGGGAAATGCCCGCCGTCTGGGATGATGACTAGTCACAGGATCACATGCTGAAGCGCTCTGAAAAGAAACGTTTCAATGGAGCACTTCACTGGAAAGGATCACTGCTGCAAATTGCATCCATCTAAGTAAACACAGCCCAGCAAACAAGCAGCTGGGGCAACCTGTCTGTGATTTTTAAGTGGAAAGTACTTGAAACGAAAAACATGCCCTGCATATAGCTTTACAGAGAACACAATTATTGCCAGTGCTACAAGCACTTTCAGATGTATAAATTAAAAAGTCCTACTGTTTAAAAAAAACATGCCTGAATGGAGCTAGATCAGATATCGGGACTGCTGATTTGCTTTCCACTGGCTTCAGACCAAGAGCGAAGGAAGAAAAACAAATTAAGATCTTCGAAAGAGTATCAAAATATTTGCCAGCGAAGACCAAAACACTCATTTTCATATGCTCCTTTCCCTGACAATACTGGGGCAGAGTTATGTTCTCTGAAGGAAGTGACTGCTATTTGCTTTAAAATATCCTGAATAGGCAATACCTGATATAATCTCATCCAGCTGGGAAGGGCAGCCTGGTGACAGAGCAGGGAAAGTCTCTGAGTTTGGGTCTGAATACCTCAATTAAGCCTTCCTCCAGGCTCACGCTGAATCCGCTTCCAGTTAGCCAGGCTATAAAGAGCTCCTTTGGTCTGGCCACCAAACTGGTCTGGTCATTCAGACCCACTGAGCACTGCCACACTGGCTGCTGCCTGCCCCAGCACTGGCAGCCAGCAGTAAGCAGGGCCCAAGATGTGGGTTCACAAGCAGTTCACACTGGTGTAAGCCTGGGCTGTCACCAAAACAAGTGGTTACCTCTTCTCTCCCCAGGCCCATTTCCACCCCTTCCTTTAACTTGGTTCCCTGTGGCTAAAATCAGAGATGTTTGGTTTTAACAGGGTTGTCTGCTGGGAGGCTCTGCAAAGTGACCGGCTGACTGGTCTGACGCACTGCTCTCCAGTGGGGTTCAGCCCCTTGAGTCACCCAAGTCAAACAGGGGCTCAAATCAGTGAGATGCCCACTACAGCAGAAAACCAGTAACATCTCACTGTTAGGCACTTATAAACGATGTGTCATTAGTTATAATACAATGATACACAACATAGTCTTTACTTCTTTCCTCGATTCCATCTGGAGGCAAATGACTAAGATTAAAGGTCTGGGTCAATCTGATTAAAAATCATATTTAGGTTGAAAACAGCGATGTTTTCCAGACTACAGACTTTAACAGGGGCTGTTGAAGATACTCTGCCTGGAAAAGCAGTGACCGAGGAGGGCTGCAAGAGCATGCTGTAAGGTCACAAGTGTTAAGCAGAGAGTGAACAGGATGCAGTGGAAGCCAGAAAGGAAAATTATTTCAGAGAAGACAATTCATGGGGGACAGGTCAACCCAACACTCTTGGAAGCATTTCTCACTCAGGATGACTCAAATCGCTAATTTTCTGGGATTGGGAAGAAAGACTTAAAGGAAAGTTGACCCCGTACTCTCCTGATTTCTTTCTTTTCCTGAGCACTTGGTATTTGGGAAACAAGGTACTGGGCTGGATGGTACTTCCATGTGATTGATCCAGCGTGGTCCTTTTACATTCTGAGGTTATATCCTCTATGCCACAAAAGAATTTGTTAAAAAGTTTTACACAACTTAAAAACAAGCAAAAGCTCTCTGAAGTTTAGCCATCATCCTACAGAACATAATGAAACACTATAACCTGTTATAAAATTCCCCAAGATGGTAAAGAAGTAATATCGACCGGAAAGATATTCTATTTTTAGACTGGTTTTTGTGCACGTCCTGATCTAATTCCCACTTAAACCTTGGTTTCATCCCCTGCATATGCTGCAAATCTTTTTTTATATAGTATTTCTTTTAAGGCTTGAGATCCCAAATTCCTTCAGGCTACCTACAGAGGCCTAAAAATAGTAATAAACTTGAAAATTGGACAAAAGGGGATTTAACGCGCCAAGGACACAGCGTGGAGCTGGCGCTGAAGGAGGCGCGGTTTCCAAGTCAGTCGGGCAGGAAGTTTGTTCACTCTCCCTCTGCTCAGCTGCACAACAAACACTGGACTGAAGATGCTGTAAAAGAACTTTGCTTTCCCTGCAGAGCTGAGGGACATCTTCTCGCTGCTCCTTCTCAGAAGTTATGTAAAAAACCTGGACCGCACCATTGTAATGGTCGCATTGGAACTGAGCTTTCTGGAAGAAATCACAGACTGGGCTCTAAAGCTCAGAGAGGAATGAGTCACCCTTCTCATACAAGAGTGGCTGACCACGCGGAAATGCTCTGGCCATCGTGTCTCCTTGGATTTTAATTCACACAGGAGTCACACACCATGCTCTAAATACTGCTTGTAAAACACCATCACTCCCCCAGAAGAGACAGTCGACCCATAGCTTCACACCTCCTAAGGACTACTTCTAACACCTTCTCTGTAAAGCAAATACCAGCACTGGAAGCTCATGGAGGTCTCCGGCTTTGGTGGGCACTGCCATCACCATCTTGACCATCATGCAAACCAGAGGGGGAGAAGCAGGGCCTGCAGGGCCAGCATCGGGTAGGGCTGGCTCATGCCAATCTGGCACAGACATCAGTGCGCCCTCCCTGGAAGTGTCCAAGGCCAGGCTGGACAGGGCTTTGAGCAGCCTGGTCTGGTGGGAGGTGTCTCTGCCCATGGCAGGGGGGTTGGAACAGATGAACTTTAAGGTCCCTTCCAACCCAAACCATTCTATGATTCTCTGAACAGACATGCTCCTGGCACCATGACCTGGCAGGCAGATTTTGCCACATGACCACAACATCTTCTGTACATGCAGGATGTCTTGCCATGACTTCTAGTGGAGCTTCAAATGTCAAAAGAGGTTCATGCCCTATGCAAGGCCGGATGCCCCCATTTGATGGTCTAGAGAAAAGAGAAGTAAAACTATCCACAAAAGGGGAACATGGAATAAGGAGGTGGCAAGACAGGCTTGAAAGTGGCACAAAACTGTATCTCAAGGTTTCCTTTCCTTGATTCCCCTCCTGAGACTTCAGTTTGGGCTCTTAAGAGCAGGGGAGCATGTGGTTACTTTTGTCTCTGAACATCCACCAAGAGGAGGAGAAGGGAGTCTCCTGCAGGCAGATGTTTAGCTGCAAGCAGAACTCAACGGGACCAGTCCACAAAATCTGGATCCCAACAAGCAGGCTGCAGGATCCTGGGGATCTCACAACCCACAGCCAGAACAAGCTGTATCCAACCGGAGCTTGTGTCACTTCAGGCAAAAAGAGGTGAAAATGTCAGCCAATTAAGCTCTTTCCACCTACACCACATGAGCTCCAAAAGCCAAACAGGACCCCAGCAGAGCTCTCTGGGAAGTCTCACTTCAGGAGATCTGAACACTTAATGTTAAAATGTTACAAAAAACAGAACTGCTGCGTGGGTGCCCCACAGCCACCCTGTGAATATTAATCACTTGTGCATACTGAATATAATTGTGTCTCCAGTATTAAAAAGCTCTCCTTCTCAATTAGCGGAAAGCGACTCCCACAGTTCAATTTGAGGTTTAAATCTGGAAGGGAGAGGTTTTCCTTTTTTTTTCTTTAAGGTAAACCATGTACTTGTAAAGAACTCACAGATAAGGCACTATAAGAAAACATGTATGGCTGTGATTCTGTGATACATTCAAGGACGTGTTTTTCCAGTAGCAGTGATCAGCACATCACAAAAATTACAGCTACTGACAGCTTCTAACAAATGTAGCCCAACAAATGTAGTACAATGATGTACATTGAACATGTGTGGCTGGATTCAGGAATCAACACGAGGGCACAGGCCCATTGCTTAAAGCTCAGACCCTGCACTTGGTGTCTTCTGCTTTCAGGGACCTCTTTAGGAACTAGACTATTCAAAAGACACCTGCAAGTGACCATCAGGATCTCCCAGCACTTCTAGCACCAGGGCAGACGAGACAGAAAATTCATGCAAATATCCCAGCTACGACTTTCCAAAAAACTGAAAAAACCCCCATTGACAAATACAAACCCAAATTCTGATGAGGACGGGCAACAGTCATCTGTGCAGAAATCCCGCTCCTGGCTATGAGGCTCAGTTAGGTGATGTGACTTTGAGCAAGGGAGCTACCTCTGCACTGTTAAATAACACAGGGGCCCTGGCCTGGAAGCCAAGAGGAAAATCTGTGTCCAGAACCACATTACACTTGGCCCTGGGTCACCTTTGTGTGGTACCCCCGTATCCCTAAGACATAATTATTACTTTGTGGGATCAGGATTCGGGGAGGCAGTTCAAAAGGCTGAAAAGAACATGAAAGTTTTGCATCAGTTCACTTAATTGTTTTTATAGCACGAAATCTTTTACGGCACGAGGACACATAGGGCAGGCTCTGGGGCAGCGCTCAAGGTGATCATCAAGTGTGTAAAGCCCAATGAGAAAGTGTTGAGAGACTGGGAAGGGCAGAGGGAAACAAAATCCTCCAAATTGTGCCCAAGTACTGGCTGGCACAGACCAACACCGTGCCAAGGAGCACATTAAGAGCAAAGCAGCGAGGCCATCGGCTCTACGCCCCGGCCTCCATCCACTGTCTCAGATGGTTACTGCTGGGGTAACCATCGCACTGTACTTCACACAGAGGTGTCGAGCAAAGATGAGCCAAGTGGTGACGTACTGTCGGACTGGGGATCTGGTACAGAGACATCCAAAGCCACCTAAACAGGCTGACCAAGGAACTAGTCCTTTTACTTTGTGTGCAAATTCGGATTTCCTTTTTGCTCTATTTATCAAACACATAATGGTAGTCATTTCATTAAGCTTGCTAAAGGTAGGCCTGGACTAAGATGACTTCACTGCTAACAAGTATCTTATACTTACTGTATATGCCGCTAGGATCAAAGACTTGGAAGGAATTTTGACCTTTCCAAAGCTTTAATTTTGTTGAATTTATACCTGGTAGTAATCGCTGCTGAGACTCCTTATAGCCACTGTCTCCAAGCTCAGGAGGTACATCTAGTAAAACCAGCCCTACAGAGCGATTTCCCTGGGTCTAGCTGAAGTCTCGCAAAATGCTACGTAAATTCATGACTTTCACTAAATGCCTCAGAGGAATCTTCTGAATGCCAAGATAGGCACCAAGAAGAAAAACAAATGCTCTGGTGTTCACCAGCGACACTGTTCTCTTTTTCTTAACTACACATGAAAGAGGGCTGGAAGCAGTGGTTGTACCTTACAATCTTCATGAAAGCTGTTATGTTCAAGGCTGCCAAATAATGTCCCTTTTTTGGCTTCTTCTTGTTGTTCTCTTGCTTTTTATCCTGCACTGCCTTGATGGAGCACCAAAGGGTTTTCTGCATTTGCACAGTAAAAATACCTCCAAAAATAAATAGCTGAGTTTGAAGTACAAAGCCGCTGTTGTGGGACACTGCAGCATCTGTTTTAGCATGCCATTTTTATATTTAGAAGCAGCCTATCTCCACAGATCAAGCACAGCCGCCAAGTCACTCAGCGACCCCTTCCCGTCAGATCTCACAAGTCAGTGCCAGCTGACAGAGGGGGGACACGCTCCCCTCACCTTCCCGCAGCCCCCCACACCTCCGCAGCCCCGCGCCTCCTCTGTGGCACGCTGCAACCTGCCTGCCCCACACTGCCCAGCCTGGCACCTTGAACGCTGGTGTCCTGCCAACAGCTCAGCCCCTCCGACCTTGCTGCGATGGGGCTGCTTTTTCCTTTTTCTGGGTCACGCAGCGCGGTGTGTGTTTGTGCGCGCACTGCACGGCGTATGTAGGAGAAACCTTGCAATAAAATCAGGGGAGCCGCTGAAGCATGCACAGCTCTGACCTGCGCCATCAGACTGCTCAGTCTGTGTCCCCCGGCCACGTTTCTGAGCCAGTGCCCACAACTAGAAAATAGCGTGTGCAGAAAATGCCACAGCCAGCGTTTTCCATTAGGCAGCTGGAGCACTGCTCTGAGAAGGTCCAGCAAGCCTGCTGAATGGACCCAGAATGAGTGCAGTGTGCTCGCAATGTGTATATGGCACACGCGGCTTGTACAGGCAAGCAGGATTTGTAGCTCTTTTTTCCCCCTAAGAGCAGTCTGCTACTCAACTGTAAGCAGAATTGCTGTTTGCAGCGCAAGGCGGTGCTGTGTAACTCGATCAGGCAGAGCACGGCCAAGAAAAGCAGTGCAAAACAGAATAAAGACCCAACAGCAGCCCTCAAAGCAAAGGTCACAGCACTGGTGTTTGGAGAGCGGGAGGGGAACCAGATAAAAAAGCTCATCTTGGCTCTGTGCTGCCTGTTAAAAGGATGAAGGATGAAGGGTATGACGTCCTCCCTGGCTACAAGAAGCAGCATCTTCTCCATACCTCTACGTCCCCCACCATTTTTCAGCTTACACTGGGTGAGCACTGCAGTTTGCTGTCAGGACTGCGAGCGGACACCACTGTTTCTGGGCGATGCTATGCACAGACATGAACCTCAGCTAATTAGAAAAGTGAAATTTCAGCCCCGCAAGTGTTTACGATGGAGGGGAGGGGAAACACTCGCAGGTTTCTTCTTTGCTTCCAGCCACGAGAGCCAAGGAGTGCTTGCACGTGTGCAGGCAGGGGAGGGCGATGGGGCAGGCAGGGGAGACAAAACCAACGCGTGCGAGCTCCCAGAGTGGAGTGATCAGTTTTGGCAGCTACCCTGGGAAAAAGGCACAGTCAGCACTACAGAACATGCAGGAAAATCTTTAGCTGGCAAATGCAGATTTCTCTTATCCAGAGGCAGTGAAGAGTAGAAAAGACCCAGAGTTGCAGATAAGAGAGAAAACAGTGATGGGATCAAGCCAGCTCTGGAGACCAGTTAGTTCTACTTTCTCCTGGATATTGCCTTCTTCTTGGAAAGGGGGTTTTGAAGGAAAACAGAGCCTGGAAGAAACTGGAGCATCTTTATCTACAGACACAGCTTAGCAAATGCCACACACTTCTAATTTACATAGAATAAAACTGCCTTACCTGAGTAGTTTTCGCCCTCCTGCCTTGCATGCTGTTACTATGGCTAATCTGTGGGTTGGTGGCCCCTTCGGAAAGGCAGTGGGATTTCCTACAGGGCAGCGTATTGTAATTAGTGTAGGAAGGCGCATCCTCAGCGGTAACCGATACCAACTTATGGCTCCCGATATCTGGGATGTCGGACACTAAATTCCGGCAGTACCCTCCAAAGGCGTTTCGCGGGCCACCGTTGACGGTAGCGCTCGGGGTTTTGGGGGAATACAAGTCACTCATAGAGTTGGCACGCTGGCAGGGCGGGGGCTGCCGCCGGCCTCCATCCCCCGGGTGGCTTCGGCATCCTTCTCCTCAGCCAAACCCAGGATTTCCTCATTGCTCGTTAAATGCTCCTGGCTGAGGTCAGAAAGCGAAAACTCCAGGCTGTCCTCGCGCCAGATGTCGGCCGATTTGGAGCGCTTCTTCTTGAAGCTGGCCGTCTCCATGAAGTTTGTCCCATTGGCCGCGTACCGATGTGACCTCCCGTCGCCCTCTCCCAGGAAGGGCGGCTCGTCCCCGTAGAGCCTGCTCTCCTCCGAGTCGGGCATGCTCTGGACAGAGGCGGCGGTGAGGACGGTGCTGCTGTCCACGCTGGGGGTGACGGAGGAGTCGGTGTGGTAGGAAATGGGCCGCAGGCCCATGTCCACGCGGTCCACCCAGATGGGACTTCCGAAGTCCTCTAGGTTGCCCTCCTGGGCAAAGGGCTCCAGGCCGTTCTCCGCCAGGGACTGGGGGATGCTGGGGGTGCTACTGGAGCGGGTGCTCACTTCCGAGTTACGATGGATGATCTTTCCGGACGAAGCGTGCCGTGTCCGGCGAGAGGCTTTATTGGAGAGGCGCAGTGAGCGGGAAGTGTGCTTGCGGCCCAGGCTGGCGTGCTTGTCCCCGTAGAAGGCGTGCTCCACGCTCTGGCTCTCCGCATTTCCCATGGCGTCACAGTCTGCAAGGGCAGAGAGCAGGGACCGTTAAAGGCGGCAACCAAACATGCAGGCAAGACACACGGACACATCAGAACACCCAAAACAGCTTTTTTTTTTAAGCGAACCTGTGCCAAAACCTACACCACAGCTGCCACCAGGTCTCACAGGACGTGCTTTAATAGCAGCAACTAATCCCACAGAATTAATTAAAGAAGCCAGTGACCGTACCAGCAAACTTATAAACACAACTCAGTTAAATCGGTATGTAGGAAAAAACCAGACTATAGCTATGCTGGTGAACATGAAGAGTGTAGAAGAGGGAACCGCTGAATCATAGACTCACAGAATTATTTGGGTTGGAAGAGACCTTAAAGATCCAACTCCCTGCCATGGGCAGGGACACCTCCCACCAGACCAGGTTGCCCAAAGCCCCATCCAGCCTGGCTTTGAACACTTCCAGGGAGGGGGAATTATGAAGCTTGGTCTGAACTGGAGCCAGTTTACCACCAAAGTGCACTGGCAGTCTCAGCTCTGCACACTTGATTGGTAAAATCTGATGTAGTTGAAGATATCCCCATTCATTGCAGGAGGGTTGGATTAGACAACCTTTAAAGGTCCCTTCCAACAAAAACTATTCGTGATTCTATGACTCTTAGCATTAGCTTCTCCTTTGCAGTTCCAGCCAAGACCACAAACTCAAAAAAACCCAACAACTATTGTTTATCTGCATGTAATGAGATGCCAAAAAGTAGACTGATAAACACCTTTATCTGAGATTTCACTTTTTTTTTTTTTTTTTTTTTTTGCTAGGAGCTATGAGTTGAAGCACCAAATAGCAAAGCACAAATTCAACTGTTCGGCAGCAAGCTAATGATAGGTTTGATTTCTGGAACAAAACAACAGTGCAACATTAAGTAGGTACAGAAAGCCCCACACAAGAAAGCCATATTATGAAAAATAAATTAGCATGAGTGACTCAGACTCTACAAAAATAACCTTTTCTTCCCACTCACTCTGAAGCAGATAGCTAGATCCAAGCGCTTTGATCTAGCAAAGAGAAAACTGAGCTGGAATGCAGGGACTGGGTTTCTGTCCCCATCTCCATACCAAGCCTCCTGCATTATTCAGTTGCACGTGTCCCACTGTGAAACAGGTTTCCCATCCAGAAGATGGGAGTGATGATCTGGATTCAACCTTGGAAAGCACTTTTAGGTCTGTGATCTCACTCAACAAATGTCAGAAATATTTTATCAGTAGTATTGGCTCCTTTTAGCCAAAGAGCAAGAAGAAGAACAGGAAAAGTAAATGTTAAGTACACGGCCATTCAAAATTAAATAGGAGATCCTGAATTGCACACAAGACAATTATATCTAGATAAATAGTCCACAAATCTTAAACAGAAATTCCAAGACAAAACTTCCTTCTTTTGAGGTATTTCTATTAGTCTTGGATGAAAAAAATAGCTGCCTTGACAGTAAAATAATCTGGGGGTTTTCATTTCTTGAGGCAATTTCCTCCCCTTTAACAGGGTGCGCTGATGGGTATTGAGCCAGATGCTGACAGAATGAATGTGATCGTGTATTTTCCCTCGCTATCTAAACATACACTATCGCTGCTGCACAGAACTGAATCAGCCCTACATAAATTACACAGAAAGCAAGGAACCAGTTGTGCTAAACATAGGCACGCCACTTTTGCTGTAGGTTGCCCTGGGCACATACAGGGCAAGTAAACTGCTGCAGTGATACTTCTGACCACAGTCAGCGGACTCTGCTTCTCTGCTCTCAACCCAGCTAGGTAGGTTGTGTCTGAGGCTAAAAATCTGTTCAGTGCTGGAGCAACAGGTACCTCCATAAATATCTGGACATTTCTAACATAAATATAATCACATGTCAAGTAAATTCTATCAGGAAATACCCTGCACCTACTGAAATTAATGGCTTAACTCCCATTGACAGTCAGGAGACTTGGTTATCGTGCATTGTTTAGAAAAATAAATGCGCTGAACAGAGGGCAGGTTTTAATCTAAAAAAAAATGACAGCATTATAAATCTCTAGACAGGGTTTATTATTCCTTAAAGCTACAGCCCTTTGATATGGACCAGGCTGAAAAACAAATGTCAGCTAGCTTTTGCTTCTAAACCATCTTAAAGCACAAAAACTGCATTTTGTCTTCCACACTGATGTCTAAAACCAGACCTCAACACTCCCCATCTTGCAAAAGAAACCCTCTCGGGGTAATGCTTTTAGCTGCTTCAATTCTGAGATTCTTGCCAACCACGCTTTCATTCGACAGGATTTCCACCGGCTGCAAAGCCCATCAGAGCATGCAACCATTATATCCCCAGTCTCCAGCCACGCAGCTATCACTTAGTACTTATCTAAGGAGAAAGAGCAGTTTTAAAAGTCCTCTTGAAACCCCAAATGATTGAAGAGTGGCTCTTTACCTTCAGAAACCGAGCTGCCAAAGGGCAGGAGCATCCCCCCCGCACACCACACCTTGACGTAGTCTCTGTCAAAACTTCACCCAGCCAAAAAGTAACAGCACCACAAATGACTCGGCACAGAAAGGAGCAGCAGCTCAGGCTGTGCCCTGTGAGGAGATAAGGCTGCTAGAAAACACTCTCATGGAAGGAGGAAAGTCTTCTCTCCACAGACGGCGGCAGGAATGTTTACTGAGCGATTTCACACAATGAGAAGTATCTGCTAGATACTGGCAAGAA
This sequence comes from Mesitornis unicolor, assembly GCF_000695765.1. NCBI lineage: Eukaryota > Metazoa > Chordata > Aves > Mesitornithiformes > Mesitornithidae > Mesitornis > Mesitornis unicolor. The sequence goes on along the minus strand of NW_010191682.1, from coordinate 56,381 downwards.
GTGTCAGACTTCAAAGTAAAGAGCTGTCCCTTTTGAATTCCATGGATTGGCACTTTAGGTGAGGACGCGTTTGCAAGTCCCGCAGACGGCTATCTATCGTTCCGGGAGATTAGCCGGTACCTCACTCCTGCACCCAGGATGGACGACTGGAGAGGCCTGACCCTAGAGCCACGGATTTCCCCGGCACGACATTGCAGGCTTGCACATTCTGCACGGTGGGAGCACTGGGGCCACAAGCAGGCCCAATGCAGCTGCAACAGCTGCAGCAGTGCAAGGCAGTGCCACCTCCACAGCCTGTCACCGTCCCTTGACAGATGCCAGGAGATGCAGGGCACAACAGTCTGGGCCCACCTTGAGTGAGGACAGTCAACCCCACAGGGTCAAGCTGAAGGTGGCTGCTTGTAGGGTGCCAGAGAGAAATGGCTCCCCCTGGAAAGGACCCCCTTTCTACCTTCTAACCCCCATTTTTGCCTCCCCTCTGCATTTCTGGCTGAGCACTTCCACCAGCTACCCTCAGCAAATTCAGGTGCTCGTGCAGCTGAAACCATTGAAACAGCATAAAACAAATACAGGAGGGAAAACAAACCCAGACTTTATTTATTACTTTATTTTTGCTGGACTGGTGAATTCAACCATCCAGAGGCAGCATAAGGGTGCCCATCTGGAGACACAGCAGGGCAGGGATGGGGCAGCATAGCTGCAGGGCAGAGGGGACAGCAAGTGGCGCCTCCCCCATCTTTTGGCAGCAGTGAGCTGTTAGGTCAGCTCAGACAGATGTGGAAAGGCAGCCCTGAAACATGTGAATTTGCACTGAAGCAGATGTCGGCAGCCTCAGCTTGCAAGAGCGGGTGCTGGGCAGGGGGGGAGAGCCCCAACGTCCCCCTCCCAGGGGCAGCGGCAGACACCCTGGGGCAGAAATGTCTTTAACTGCTCCAGCTACGTCTGCCAGATGCTGCCTGTCTACAGCTTAACTGAATTTAGCACACTCAATGAAAAAAATCTGTATCAAATTAAGAAAATGAGTAATGTTAATGGGAGTTGCACGCAAATACTGCGAAGACAAAGGCTCCCCTTGTTAGCTCCCCTGCTGAATCCAAAGGTGACCATTAAAGACCTATCAAGGTACCACCAGGATACAGCATAAATCAAGTGTGACATGTCTTGATGCTTTAGACAGGTCTGTCGCACTCAGCCAAGGATTGCGACGTGTCAGAAATCTGTTCTGAATTATTCTCCGAAGCGAGCAGAGATTAGCGCGCACAGACCATGCATCGCAAGCAGAACCAGTTGGAAATTTTTCAGCAGAAAATGTTGATTCATCAAACCCCAAACTTATTGTGGGAAAAGACTGGTTTTGATGAAAGGCTCCTCTGCTACAAAGGGGGGAGATTTGAAAACCGAGGCAGGGAGACAGGCACGTCTCCCGGACGAGGCACCAGCTCAGTGACTCAGTTGCTTGCGGAAGACACAGCAGATCCAGATTCATATCTGCAGCCCAAATCAGGCAAACGAGGGGTGGCAACCTGTTCCTCCATTCCTTGAGAAAGCCCTCTCTCCCCAAAGATTTGCTCCTTCCTGGTTCAGAGCAAGGAAAGTCAAAACTGTGGAAGTCTTCAGGAAGGGGGCAGGAAAGTCACCTTTTAGCCAGCTTGCACATCCAGAGACAGTACAGGGGTTTGAGTTGTTTGGTGGTTTTTTTTAAACCAGAACTTAAGACTGACATAAACATTAGGATATCAGCAGGGAGAACACAAATTCTGCAGGAAAGCTTTGGAAAAACAGTGTTCCCTCCCGTCAACTACCCTAGACAGACAGACTGAACTCTAGCTGAACTGCTGAGGTTTTGCTGGATGAGTCTTATATAAAATGGTTACACATAAAGATGATCGCATTCTCGATGACCACTGATGATGGCCCTTATCAAAGAACATACTTTTCTTTGAAAACAGTAATTTTCCTTTCTTTTCTCTTTCCCCTCATATTAAATATTTCTTAAAACAATTATAGAACCAAAATACTCATTTCAACCAAACCTAAGTTACTAACTCTCAAACTTGCAAAAATGTTGAGCCTTTAGATTTCAGAAGAAAATCTGAAATATATTAACTTTCCAACCAAATTTGAAGCACCTCGCAAGACAACAGATTGCAAATTTAAAATTAGATTCTAGTGGGAGGCCCTGGTGACAAATCCGTATTTTTCTTCTGGAGCAGAGCTTGAAGGCTGTGAGAACCAGAACAATGATTAAATCCACAGCAAGCAACGAGCCTACAGAAATAAACTTTTGCTAAAATCTGCTAGCCGACAACAAAGATTTTTACTGAACTCACAAGAACCACACAGAAAAATGTACAGGACTAATAACCAAGTGTGAACATACACATTTTCTTGTAATTAAAATGTGCTTTTTCAAAAGGGCAAGAGAGAGGCTGAAATTCCACACTAAGCCTTTGAGTTTCTTGGAAACTCCAGCAGCATATTTAATTGTTTTCAAATCAGAACCTTTTAACCAGCCATTTCTTTTTTTGTAAGCCGCTCTTGCATATGTTAAAGCACAGGATGGACTCCAAAAAGGCCCTGCAGGCAATTCAAATAAAAGGAGGAGAGAGGGAGGAAGGGATGTCATCAGGAGCTGCTTGATAGCCATTCAAATGCCTTTGTATTGCTAAACGGGTGTAACCATAAACCGCATGCAGCTTATCCATATTTTCCCCTCCCGCGAACCTTTGTACAACACAGCAAACTCCTACAGAAAAATATATGGACACACATGTACCTTCCGAGGCAGTACTGGTATCCAGCGCAACCTTCCCCAAGAGAGCTGTGGCATTTAGAGGTATAGAATTGCAAATGATACCAAAATGAACAGTTACTGGGACTGCAGAAGCTGTCAACACCTGCCACTCAGCGACTCCATTACTCCCGCGTCAGAGTCTATGACTACATGCCAAAAACCTGGGGAGAAAGAGGGGAGAAAAAAAATAAATCAGACAAAGGGTTAGAGCAGGAACGGCTGTACAGGAGGACATCTTCTGCCAGGTCGTGTTACCATCACTTACCTAAGCAACACTGTGCCATACAGTATGTGAATGCTGTGCTTAAATTCGAATGATGAAACCTGATGATGGCAGAATAAATGAAAAACCCAGTCAAGCGCCGTCAGCCCAAACTCCTGAACGCAGAGAGTTCCTCTTCGCACCACTTTGTACAATAAAAATCCCCATAGACATTACCATGCCCCTGCTGAGGACCGTCTGCCTCAGGCAGGGCTAGAAAAGCTCCGGTCCAAAAACACACCTGTGGCCAAAGACAGCTGCCAAGAAAGGCACTCTCCAGTAAACCAGGGTTTAACTTCTGGCTGCAAGGGGCAACCCAGCTGCCCAGGGAACAGGTCTGAAACGGGAAGGCCTCTGAGGAGATTTCTCTGCCCAGACAGTCTGATTTACGAAAGGGCGGTTATCCGAGCAGGGATTTCATTAACATTTTTCAAGGGCGAATCAGACACATTTACATGCATTTTTTGTGCACGGTGAAAGGCTCGTTGGGTTAATTGCATTCACTAAGGCGGGGATACAAGAGACCAGTCTGTGCCTATTTAGACCTAAGACAAGTCATAAGAATAGTCCTCGAGTTACACACATGCGTGCAGTCGTGTGGGTACCAAATCCCAGGCCTTTCTTGGCCTGATACCACTGGCATGCTCCCTTGCAAGTACGCCAACTCAAGGTCCTTGACAGGACCAAGATACCAAGAACCACAAACTCACCGGAGGGCTGGGTGCACTGCCCAAGCCAGCTCCCGAGTCACCAAACTGCCCCTTCTCCCAGCCAAACACTGGCAGTGAAACACCAATTCAACACTGCACACAGAGTTTCGAGAGTCAGAAGCTTTTCCAAAAGTCTCAAGGAACAAAAACTTCGGAAGAGGTTGCTGATGCCCTTCACGTTATGAGAACTGCTTGGTGGGGAAATTGTGATCCTCACTCTCTTGGCTGGGTTCTCAAAAGAGATGAGAGTCACCAGCTCCTTTCTAAATTAAAAACATTCTCATTTTCTTTCTCCTCCTTCATGTTCCCCTCTCTGTTCCCCACCTCCCCCTCTTCCCCGAAGCTGTTGGTTCAGATCTGAAAAGCAGTACATGAATTGCTCAGGAGCTGGCAGAAATTAATAAAATTAAGCTCATTTATATTGAAATGGACTCATTACCGTGCCAGCTGCCAATAATTTGCAAGACGGGAATCTTGCTGACAAACAAGGTCCTACAGGCAAAAGGCTTTCCACCTGCATCCACCACACGAGGAGCAACCCTGCAGCGTGCATTGCTCACCTCCAAAAAGAAAGGAATAGCAACCATCTTTTTTCAGATCCGCCTGCTGCCGCCCTAGAAAACTTGTCCAAAAGAAGGAAAAAAACAGATATGGCCAAGCATTTTATCAAATCTGCCATCCTGAAGCAGAGTTTGAGGAGTGTGTAACTCAGGAAAATCAGCTCCGGGCTGAAGCAAACTGGTTGCTTCTGTGAGAAACCAACTAAAACATCACCTGCTCCCCACACCGCCTGTGGTCCTCGGACAAAAATCATCCTTCTTCTTGCACTCATTTGTTAAAAAGGTGGGAAGATCCAACATGGATGTTTACAACCGGATGCTGCGTTATCCAAATCCTCACTACACTACATCAGGAGGGCTGGCAATATCCTTTGCCACAAGCAGATAAGTACTGTGCACACACAACTCCTCCAGAAGAGAAGTATTTATCATCACCCACAGATTAGTTTCTGAAAAGGTTTGTTCCTATTAACTTTTACAACTTGGAGAGCCTTTCCTAAATGCAACCAAGCCATACTTTTCAAGAAGAACATCCCTTTTTCATACTTCTCTTTGTCTGTCTTTAATACACGCTGGAACAGTCCTCGCCTCCACGCTTCCTTGTTCATCCCCAAAGCCCAGGCTCTGCCGCAGCAGAATTCTGGGCAGCCTACAAGCACTCAAGCAGCCTTGGACAAGGACTTCCTTTCAACGGGGTCTTGGCAAAAAGGGATGCCTGTGCTCCTCCACCAGAAGGAAAGGCAGAAGCAAACATGAGCTGACTGAGTGGGAAGCTGACGGTTCAGACCACCAGTAACTCACCAGTAGCTGTTCTCAGGGTGGATGCACAGTGGTAAACATCCACACATGGAAGAGCTCATCTTGCTAAAGAAGAAATGTCAGATAAAGATTTTCCAACTTCCACTCTCAAGACCGAATACTCATTCTTAGAGCTGACTGCTGCAAACATGCATACACACACACATACACATCTATGATGCACGTATGCATGCGTGTCTGCCAATGTCTACATACATCAATGCAACTCCTCTCGTTCTTTGAAGGTTTGGAAGTAGCACAGTTGTATTTATTTCATAGCCACAAAACACAGCGCCTTGCAAAATCAGGCCAAAGAGTTCCCACAGGGCTCATCACACAGCAACTCAAGTCAATCCAAACTGAGGAAGCTCGCAGCAAACCACCACAAATGGATTAAATGAATGCACAGTTAGGAAGCAGAACATATTAAAGGAGCACCTCGCTTTTCATGACATCTGCTAGCTGGGATTCTAGGTAGAGCACAGAGGGGTTTGACTTTCACATGCTGGGAGGAGTTTGCAATGCCAAGAGATTAGAAGTAAAAACAACACCACACCTGTTTTCATTTTGCTTGCCTACACCTGACATGAACATTAATGGATGAAAAATATGGAAGCTACAGTTTTCTAAAAACCTCCTTTTCAAAGCAGAAGTCTTCCTTTCCAGCAAGGCTAAACCAGCATGCACCTATATTCCCTTGTCCAGTGAACATGAAAAGCTGGCTAGAATGACGACAGCTCTCTTTCAAGTCTATTTTTACTTTTTGATTTTATGATGCATCGTTTTTGTCAGATTCTAAATGCGACTGCAGATATGAGATCACTTGGTCATTAAGCAAATCTTCATCCAGCTTTGAGTAGCCCTCAGTAGTTCTACCATAAATCATCAGGATGCATATACATAGAATGCAGTAGTAATTTCATACAGAAACTGTTTAATATTAATCAGAGGCTCTGGGCTGTATTCCCCACCCACAATCCCAGTTCCATGCCATTGTAACTCCAGTGTTCAATCCTGTTTCCCCGAAATAGAGAATCAGGCTCTATTTGTAACTGGAGGCCACATGTTGTTAGCCTTTATTACCTCTAGTTAATATGAATTGCTGCTGAAATCAATCTATCAAATCACCTATCCTGAGAAGAAGGCTAATGCTCGAGCATGCTCCAGGGTCCTGGTGCCCTGACAGCTCTGGCTCTCCCCATCCCATACCCCTGGGCTGCCCTCCACAAAATGAAACACACCTGGCAGGGGAGGCCTGTGTGGATGTGGATGTGTGGATGTGTGGATGGATGGATGGATGGATGGATGGATGGATGGATGCGTGGATGGATGCGTGGATGGATGGAAAGAGGCTGCTCTAAGCCCAGACCGTTGTCTGCAAGGGCATTCCATGACAGGGTCGGGTACTCACATGGGTTCAGAAACGTAATTCAGAAATGTTCCACGCTTCCCCATTCTCAATGTAGTCACTGAAACTACGTATGACACTGAGCTCTGAGACCAACTCTAGTGGATTGCAGAAGCTGGTTGACTCTTAAACCGGTGAAAATAAATACCAAATATGCTCCTTGTTGTGTTTTCTTTCATTTGTGAGAAAAATTCATTCCAAACCAACCACAGCTTATGCTACCTGTCAAAGAGAATGGCTGCAGCTGAAACTGGAACCTGATGATGATGACCATCCAGACAAGGCTGGGGAGACCACCGGCACATCCACAGGAATTGGCCAGCAGAGCTGGAATTGCAAAACCTCTTTGCAATTGTCTCGCTGACACGCAACCTTCACATCTGTCACGGTGAGAACAATGCTGGGTGATGGCTCCAGTTGAAGAGGAGGGGAAACAAAAATAAACCCACATTCTCTTTGTGGAGAACTCATAAAAGAAAGGTGTGGGAAGCCTTGTTCTTCCAGCTGTAGCACCACACCTGTGACAATTTCTAAGGAAGGGAAGAAAAGGCAAAAAGAGAGGGAGGGAGGAAGGCCTGTCAGGAGAGGTAAAACCTCTGTATAGCCGATAGCCAACCAACCTCAAATTTCAGCTAAAGAAAACAAAACCAGAAGCATGGCACTGACAAAGCACCGTGGGGCCCTGGTAATAAATGAATGGAAGAGAAGAGCAGGGAGTCCAAGGGAAAGCCCCCTCTCTTTAGGGTTTCTATATTTATATGAGGGGATGTGAATAATTGACACAGTTGAGGGTTTGTTTGTTTCTTAATCATTTTTACAAGTATCTGAACGTGTTTTAAGTCCTTCTCCTTTCCTTCCCTTTTATTTTTAATGGTGGGAAAATCCCCTTTTCTACCCTAGGGGAAATCTGCAAGGTTTGACACGTTCATAGAAAAGGGCAAAGCAGGGAAAGGATTCTAATTTCAGATCATCAGACATAAGCAAATCTATGGGAAGCCACGAGGGCAACTCCCTGGAGCCTGTGGGGCAGACGAACAGCAGCTTGCGCGCTGCATCCTGGGAAGTGGAGGGGTTTATAGCCCGCTCCGGGGGGCTGCAGCCAGTGCTAAGCCACGAGGGAGCTGCAGGGAAGGAGCTCTCTTGGCCTCTGTGGAGGACAAGAATGAGAAAGACAGCTACAAGGACTGCATGTGTATTTATGTGTTACTTAAAAAAATAACAAGAATGCCCAAAATGCAGCTGAAATAAAAATAAGGTGTGGTTTATTTATGTAGCTTTTGTTTATATATTATTGTTATTACACTTCACTTGAAAAGGACTTTCTACTTGTGCCAAATGAGCAGAGAGCTGCTGATACACAGTGAGGACAGGACATGCCAACTGCGTTAAAAAAAACTTTATTTAGAAGTAACAAGAAAATGTTGAGACCAGGAGACAGAGCCCTGAATGGATCCATCGGAGCACTCACTGCACAGCCAGGGATTACAGAATCACAGAATGATTTTGGTTGGAAGGGACCTTCAAGCTCATCCAGTCCAAGCCCCTGCCATGGGCAGGGACACCTCTCACCAGACCAGGTTGCCCAAAGCCCTGTCCAACCTGGCCTTGAACACTTCCAGGGAAGGGGCATCCTGTGCCAGTGTCTCACCACCCTCATAGGCGCTGCAATGGGCAGCCGGGGGAGAGAGGAGGGAGAAGCCCAGCAGGGCACAGCAGGCCACACATGGACTGAAGAACCACCCATCACCATGGTCTCTAGCAATAAAAATTGAAACCCTTGGCTTGAGTGACTTGGGAGCCACTGCAGGCAGGATGTCAAGGATTGAAATACTGCAGAAGAAAATTAAGGTCGATAATTGGGGGCGGGGGAATTAGAGAGGAAGTGTTTAGTGCATATCCTCATTTAAGCAGAGGGTTAAGTAATCTGATGTTCAAGCAATGCCAAAGACCTCACACAGATCATTAAGATGGTGCCTGAGATATGAAGACAAGTATCTAATTTTAGATACCCCAACCAAAGTACTGGGGAGGGATTCCAGAGGCCTACAGAAAAACAGGCAGCAAATTAAATTTGAGCAAATGCACGATCAGAGTAGCTTTCACACTTACGATGTGCTCTCTCTGACAGGGAATGAGGTACCTCACTAAGGTATGAAAGCATTATAAGGTATGCTGTGTAATTGGAAATGATGTAAAAGTAACAACTTCCATGATGAGGCCACAAGGGAAGCATAGTATGGAAAAATACTGAAGCAGAGGATGTCCTTTTAAGTTTATAGCATGCCTTGCAGAAGTTTTGGTACCAGTATCTCTCTCTATGAGCTCCTACTTTTAAATCAGTACTGCATAAGACTCAGTCTTCACTGAGATTGTTTGCCAGGGCCACTGCAGAGCAGGGCTCAATTCCTGCCTAGCAGCTGCCTCCTGTGCCACCCTGGGGAAGCTGGGGAGACTCTCATAGCTGCTTTCCTCTCTGTGGAGCAAGAATATAGAGCTCTGATCCATGGCAGAAAGACCGAAGATGGCCATATTCCCAATTTAAAAGGGCATGAGGTGACTCCAAGGAGGGAAGCCACCCTTCCCTGGCAGAAAGCACATGCTAAATACACCATGCTTCTTGAAAATAAGAGAGCTTACTGCCTGGCGAGTCAGCAACACCATGGCTGGGTTGCTCTGGCACCTCCAGGTGGAGATGTTAGTGGGACAGGGCAAGGCGGAGATGCTTGAGACAAGAGGCCAAAAAACAGTACTACCAATAGGGCTGCCAGCCTCAGCCTGCACTGAGTGCTCATGCTGGGGCTGCCAGAGAGGATGGGAGAAACAAAAAGGAGCCTCAGGTGAGGAGGCAGCCGTGCTTCATCAAACCCGACACTGGGAATTATAACTACTGTTTATTCAAAGCCGGGGAGGAGAGGCAAGTGAGCATATGACCAAATGGCTGCTGTTTTCACCCAGTGTGATGATACCAACCGCAACAGAGCAGGTTCCTCTGCCTGGCATTACCATAGTATAGGCCCTCGCCGTTTCTTCGGCACACAATAAAAAAAGCAAAACATTCATGCAAAACTTGGCTGGTCTGTACCAGCTTGCCACTGTCAAAGGTAAATTAAGCACTCAGATTTTATCTTGCACGTCCTGACAGAACCTGATCGCTCCAACACCGTCACAGAGACGTACCCACGCCACAGTTAAGTTTATCTGGGCTTACCGGTTTTAGTCACAACTCGTACATCACATCTCCTGACACAGCGCCTGCTGATAGCTCTTCCCTGCGGGAGGAACACACACCACCAAAGGCCGCACGTTGGGTGTTGCTTCTTTAATTAAGAGGGGGCAAAAGCCATGAGGGATGGTAATCCCAGGGGAAGGCACCCTCAGGGCTCAAGAGGGTTAGCCACCACCCAGGGAAGAGGGGGCAGGGAGCTGAGAGTGCCCCCACGGAGCAGGGAAAAGGACCAATCAGCAAATGTTTTTGAGAGAAAAAGCCAAAACTACCAGAAGTCAGGCTAAGGTACCTTCGTGATGGAAAGCTGAAACCCGTCAGCTCTGAGTGTGGCCTCAAAATAAACCGAATGCTTTGCCTTCGTTTTCCGTAAGGGCATGGGGGAGCAAGGCATGTGAATCACATCTGAGGTATCTGAGGAGCAAAATTCAAAGAGTTTAAAATGTGCTAGTCAGCAGGAGTTTTGAATCTGCATCTCAAAACCATGAGAGAAGCAGTACAAGCAACTACAGGGATATGGACAAGAACTTTTTATATTAAAACCTGTGGGTCAGGATCCTGGCTGTGACTGGAGAAGAAGTGATCCCAGCAATGCCATACCCACCTGTCCAGCCCCAGCAGCATGCAAGACTGGAGGGCACATCTGAGAGACGGAGCAGGGAATGACATGGGAAGAAATGGGAAACTGAATAAAATGCAATGTGGATTGTGGCACGCTACTCTGATCACATTCTGCAACAGGATGACCCATATTCCAGGGGAGGATAGAGCAGAAGACACCTTTCCAGGAAACTACTAGTTAAGCTGAAGATGACGAAAACTGGCACAGGAATTATGATATCCATAAGAAAGTTTGCAAAGAGGTTGTGCTGAAAGGAGAATTATCTGGCTCAAGGGATTAGGTTTTTTAATGTTTTCAATGATGACACGCAAAGAAAAAAATGTACCAGTGACTTGTGCTGATGACAGAAAGCTAGAAAAAGTCAGAATACAGAAGAGACCTTTTGTTTTGTATTGATCCCAGAGGACCATAAGCTCCTGATGCGATAAAAATAACAAAAAAGCCACTCTAATCAAAAGATGCACCAAGCAAGATTTGCCCCGCAGAAACAGGAGTGAACGCTGCCACAGGAGATATTGACCTCCTCTGGAATAACATGCGCAATCCTCGTCATCCGTGGCAAAGGTTAATGCAGGCCAGGCTACCTTCACGAAGAGCAAGGCAGACACAATGAAGCACAGAGCTTCACTCTGAGAGGCGAAAACAACAGGGCTGTCTCATGTGGGGCTCCAAAAGGACATGATTTATGCTCACGGGCAGAAGAGGGTAGGTTAAAAAAAATCATAAATTCCCATAGTTGTAGTCATAGTAATTTCATCCTGATGAAACAAGCAAGGCAAGGTTAAAGCAGACTGTGCCTTCCTCCTGCTCCCTCTCCCCTTCACAAATGGCCCCGAGTCAGGCAGCGGTCCCTGATGCTCAGCTCGAGCAGAGAGACCAGCCTAAAAGCAGCCAGCCCCAGCGTGTGCCTGGGATCTCCCAGGACAAGAGAGATGCACAGCAGGCAGGCCCCTACCATCCCAGTGTGACTGGTGCTGGCCCCAGGAGCTGCAGGAGCAAGCCAAGGTGAGCTCTCTCTCAGACGCGTTTCAATGAACAAGGATTGAAGAGTATACAAGTTTTGCACAATAATTTCTCTTGGGCAGATTAAACTTTGCCTCTAGAGTAACAAATCTGTAGTCAAATGGGAGACGAGCACGTAGCAAAGAGGCAGCTTTGTGCACCGAGCAACCCCAGTGGATCCAGCTGGCTTGGTCAGGAGATGATGACTGCCTTGGATTTCATGAACTGACCAACCTTGGCGGGATCCATGGACCGCAGTTAAATCAAAGGAGAGAGCTTGTCCTTTCAAAAGATGTGAACCTCAAGCTGTTTCTGACCAATATGAAAAAAAATAATAATGTATTGATGCTGCTGGCCTAATCCTCTATAGCTTGGCAGGCACAGTAGTTAGTTCAAGTTCTCCTCCAATATTTCAATATCATATTCAAAACGTAAGCAACTAATTACAAGACAAACTAAGGACAACTGTTCCAGAAGCATCCAATAATGCAGTAACTCAAAAAAGCCTCCTGCAAAGATACCTCCCACAGGAGAAGTGACAAATGAAGATTTTAGGCTTATCAGAAAGAGGACTTTCATCCAGACCTCCCTGGTTTTGGAGGATTGACATCCTTTTGGGTATAGGATGGAAAGGAGCATGCGAGTGCGTGCACGCATGCAGGAGTGAGGGCAGGGAAGACACTCTATTTTAATGATATACCTGGAAATTTCAGTTTTCAGTTGAAAATACTGAGTTTAAGTCAAATCTTTGGTTATAGTGATGGCTCTGAGTCTTGCATCCTGCCACACGCCTGCCTAATCCCACCTGGGAGCTCCAGCAATGCAGTATTGCTTGACCGTGGTCCTCCGCAGCTTATAACCAGCTCCAGTTTCTCAGCTGTCCCAAATGCGCCAACCACATTTCAGTGAATAAACCATTCACCAAAGAAAGAAAAAATGATGCCTAGGCTGAAGTGAAACATTACTGGAAAGTCACCCACTAGAGCTATTTATTAGAGAGGCTGCTACAGCTGCCGCCTGACTGAAGCATGAGCAGAGCATTGCTGGAAAGCTGCTTACTGTCAGCTCTGGTTCAATGCCTTTTTTATAAAAGAAGGTCACCAATAAAATGTTCTGCCTTAATATTTATAAGAAGAATATTTTTCCTACCTGTATCAGTTACTGCAGGGTATATTCACATAAACGAAACATTGTATCGTGCCAGAATATTATAACATGCTTAAGTGGGATTTTTTAAAGGAATTCGAAAGTATGCATTAGGAATGCAAACACCTCAAGAAACAATAGGTGTACCTCTTCAAAACTGTCAGGTTGGTGAAGTATCAGCCACACCACCAAATGAAGACACAGTAAATCTACACAGCACTTGATATTTTCAGCAGCAGTAAGTGTCATTCCATCATTTCAGTGCTTCACGTTGGTATGTGGCCCAGAATAGCCCTAAAAGAAAATAACCAGTTTCCTCTTTAAATTTAAAGAGTGGTAGATGATTTTAGTAGCTGAGAAAACTACTGATATTTTCTGTGGCATCATTCCCAGCCCAAAGGAAAATAAAAACTGCAATAAATGTACACATGGTGTATTTGTGGACACACTGACCACATTCACCTATGCTCACGTTACAAGTGAATTATTCAGCCCACCTGAGCTCACAGCAGTTCCTGAATTCACGTGAACGGCATCTGTCTGACAAACAGAGCGATCTCCAAGCTGTGGGAAAGACCACGCTTTCCCAGTAATTTCCCAGCACTGTTTTTGTCTGTGTTACCAGATAAAGTAATTTTTACTCAAATGAGCATTAAAAATAGTATCAGGGTGCCTGAATTTCATTCCTCTTGAAAGCCACAGTTCCCTCCTCCTTTGCAAGAGCCACCAGGAGAGGCGATCCCCTGGTGCCTTCCACTCCAGCAGCAGCTGCAGCCTCACTGCATCTCCACACCGATCCTACAGACCTAAGGCTGAAGGAGCAACTTATTTTTTGCAGCGAGTGGGTATACCTCAAAGACAAAGAAAAGACTACTGCCATTTTAAAGGGGAAATTTAAAAGGAAGCCCTCTAAAGAGAAGCAAAAAGAAAGAAGGAAGGGACACCTTTACAACTGAGCTAAACAAAGACTTCTTGGTTTTGCAGTGCTTGCACCAGCTTTTGCACCTCTTCTGAAAAACAATATTCTTTGTGCTGATTCAGAGGTCTTTACTGTTGAAGTTTTCACATCGCTAGCACAGACTCTGCCTTACAGATGCTCTGGTGACCTCTGGACATTTTGTCATCAGGCAGTCTCCCCACCTTAAAAGATCACCTTGTCACTCAGCATTGATGGGCTGCTCATCCCTTCAAGTCATACAAGAGGGAAATCAAAATATTTCAAAATGCTATTCTCTCCTCTTCTTATTTACTTGGTTTTGTTTCCACCACTTTTTAGAGCTGACATACCTAAAAGAAAAGAGGAGGAGGGGGAAAAAAGCCAATATTTTGCATTTTAGCATTTAAAGTTTTCTACCAACTCAAATCCTACACCACCTTTGCCAAAAAGTTATCCCTTGTACATTAAACGAGGAAAGACAGCTTTGTCTAATGCAGGAATCTAAGCACGGTCTCAAGATTCAGGCCAGACCTACGTTACAAGTATTTGCCAGCACAGCCATGTCAGTCACAAATTTGACGGAGCATGACCTCTGATTATGCCTGCAGAGGCCACTGCAATACAGTTACAGGAGCAAAACTGCGACATGACTTCTAGCAACTATTTTTTTTCTTTTTCTCAAAGAAAAACAAGCTCTTCTAGCAAAAGCGCTGCTTTGCTGGCCTAAGCACCAGCCGCATGAAGAAGGCTTTGTATCCCTGTGAGGAGGCCAGGCTGGTGCACCACCTCAGTGCTGTGCTGCTAACACCCATCTGGCCATGCTGTACCCCCCTCCCGTGCCTGCCCCCAGCGATGCAATGCCTTTCTTCATTCCTCCACCAGCCCTGGTGCTCTCAGCTTGCTAGGAGGGGAAAGACGATTTATTGTTTCCTCTGTTGGTCCCTCTTGCGCAAAACCTGGGCTGCTCCAAGCGGCCTTCGGTCATTGCAACACGCAGCAACACAAACACTCTCCTTTTTGCCATTCTCCTGCCGACTGCTTCTCCCCTGCGAGGCTGCCAGCTTCTGGCTGTGGGCAGAAACCTCAGGTCTGTCAGGGGAAGAAAAAGTGTCTCCCTCCACAGTGCTGACACCAGCTTTTTCTTCAAAATGAAGCTGTCGAGCTTATAGAGATTGGCCTCACTCGGAACA
>NW_010191682.1:0-41698 GCF_000695765.1 Mesitornis unicolor | reverse complement strand
CGCGCGATCGAGCCCCTCCCACCTGCAGAAAGCAGCAGCTCTCTTAAACATCTCGCTCTGGGCCCGGCCCAAAAGCCCTGGTGAAATCAGTGGAAAATAATTTCAGCAGGCTTTGGATCAGGCCCCCGAAGAAGTAATGAGGTTTGTAAGAGTCGCACACAAAACCAAAAAAGCTTAGCCTGTCTTCTACCATTTCTGAATGGGAAATTGTTCTTTGATTCGCTTGTGTACTTTTGCACCAAAAAGAAAAAGGCAAAAGGAAGCACTGAACAGGTAAAAAAAATAATCTCAGAGAAACAAGATGTTATTTCTCTGGCCTTCCTAAAAAAAACATTTCCTCTGTAGTAACTTCTAGCACCTTTTTCTTTGGCCCACAGTCCCCTCACCAGCCAGGCTGTGCCTGAGCTCCTAAAGCCAGCTCCACTCACCCCTCTCCTCTCAGGGGCTGTCCCACCAGGGTTTGGCTGTGGGGAAGGCTCCTTCTCCTCCCCTTCTCCCTGCTCTGGCCCATGCCAAGCGACCTGACAGCCCCAGGGAGGAGGAGAAGGAAGCAAAGGCAGTGGCAGGCAGCATCACCGCTCTCCCGAGCTGTCAGCTCCCGGCATGGCCCCAGGTAGCAGTCCCAGGGCAGCACATCACACTTCCCCATTTGAAAAAAAAATTAAATAAGGTGTCCTTCAAAGGAAACTCACAGTAAGCATTTTGAAAACACTCTTGTTAACATCTTATATACAGTATTTCTTTTAAATACCTGAAATTCCCACAGCAGCTACGTTCAGGCAGGGTACCTAAGAAGCAACCAAACACTGTATTTCCTCTGCAAAAAAGCATTTGTCGCTTTAAACTTTCAAGAACTAAACAAAGAAAGCAGAGGCTGGAGAAAAATTCTCTCTCCTTTCAGCCCACCTCACAGGCTGTAGCATCCACTACATCCTGGTCCTCCTTGTGACATATGTAAGGCTGCAATTAGCTACCAGAATTTCCATACTCTTATATAGTGTAGCAAACACTAAGTCCATTAACTGTGACATTTTTATAGGATTTCAGTGGTTGGTTTGTTTGGGAGGCTTGCATTTATAAAAGATACAGAAACCTGGCAGGCTTCCTCTCTTCACAGTGTTTCAGACAGATTCACCAACTTTCAGGGTTCATTTCAGGTTTAATCATTAAATTAATAATTATGTTGACAGGTAGTAAAGCCCTTTTAAAGACAATAGAACACTTGACGAGTAACTTAATATTAAAAACAAGAGTGATGCTCCCCCAAGCATCACCCTAAATCTCACTGCACCAATTAATACGCAGGATGCCGTTTCATCTGACCACTTACCAGCACAGCAGGTCACAAGGGAGAAGTAATTTATACCAGCCCTGTCTGCAACAGCTTTGAAATGAAACAAATACAGTACAACAGTGATGACTGGAAACGCGGTTTGAGGCCAGTTTCTACCACCCCATTCACCATGAGCTCTGATTTACCCTTAAGTCTGATTGATTTCACCAGATGAAAGAACAGGAGGAAGAAAGTGTTTTTTGCCAGAGACCTCATTCCCTGGAATGGCGTGATGCGATGGCAAAAGAGCCCTGTGTACCCCTGGCCTGGCAACTGGGGGGACAATGGCAAGCACCATGATGAGAGAGGGGCACAGACCCCCTGGGATTGGCACAGGGATGGGCACTGGCCCTGCTCATGAGTACCAGCACCACTTGTGTACGGCAGGCAGAGGAAAAGAGGCAAACTGCCCCTCGACCACCTCACCCTGCTCCACCTCAAAACAGAGGCTGTGCAGCAGCCCCCACGGCAGAGAGCTGTGAACAAAAGCAGCCAGACATGAGGTTTGGTGTGTCTTATCTACGCCCAGCTGTGGGAAAGGAGGGAGGCACTCGATTATCGCTCCTCACACAGGTTTTAACATGCCTGGACGTATTCTCTGCCTCTTAAAAAAAACCCAACAACCCATGAAAAGGAATGTATAATCACTTTTGCAGGGTACCTTTCCGCTCCAGCTTGCAGAGTCTGCCCAGCCATGTACTTTTCCCAGCACAACGTGACTTGCAAACCATTTTACACACCTCAAACTTTTCAAGGGAAACAACTTCCCTCAGCTCCACCAGCAAATTAGGCAAAGGCCTTTGCTGATGGCTCCCATAACAATGAGGGAAAAATGCCCCACTGAATTCTGAACATGGAGGTGAAATTAAAAAAAAAAGATCAGTGTTTGTTTACACAGGAAGCTCTGGCCAAAAGCGCATCCAAGTCCATCCCAGACTGCTGGGTTCAGGTTCTCAGTCAAACAGCTCCCTCAGCGCCTGGAGGAAGCATGCACATAACACACTGTGACCATTTTTTAGCATCTACAGAAATGCCAAAAAAACCCCTACCTGGCTGCTTCTAACCAATACTGCAACATGGAGGCATGCGCGCTGGCGGGGAAGAATCTTCACAAGAACAGTTTAGTTGTGGGCAGGCACAAAGCCACGCCAACTCTCTACCGAGTAATACAAGCGCATTTCTCGGAGCCATTCATAAAAGCTGGTGCTTAATTTGAGGCACGAAGTGTTGAGAGAAACCCAGACCATGAGGCAGCTAATGAGATCTGGAATATTGGAATGGGAGGGAAAGGAAAGGGATTGCAGTTAATCCTCCTAATGAGCAAAAAGGCTGGGAAAACTCTAGCAAGGTTTTGTGCAGGGATTTATACGCGCTCACAGGAGCTCAGCAAGGTTAATAACCTGCTCTTCTTACAACGCCGCACGTCAATATGCAATTTTAGGGCACGGGCCAACTTCGTAAGTTTATGCTCAATAGCTCCATTTTGATCTTCCTCCTCAAAACCTGACTTCCAACCACGTTTAGAAAAGGAAACGAGTCCTGTACTTGTCTTGACAAGTGAGCAACACCTGCTTCGGCACTTTCGGTTTTACTGTATTGTTTGGGCTTTGGGTTTTGTTTTTTAAAGCCCAGTCTAACAGGCTTAGGGGAAAAAAGGCCCGTAACCAGTTTTGGGAACAATGGAGAGAAAGACTTTATTCACCCGCTCCTTTGTTTACAGGAAACCTATCCGGACATTTCTCTGTCAATACATCATGAAAAATACAGAAAATGCAAACATAGGCAGGATGGTGCTTCAAAGGGAGAAGGTACAGCCCTACTTTGGCTCCCAGCTTCTTCTGACCAAGCCTAATCTGGGATATTTCTGTGTCATCAAGAGACCTTTTACAGGAACTTTTAACAAGCAGGGAAAGCACAGCAGCATCCTGCTTGCCAAGTGTAATCAGTTTATGCAAGACTTTCAGAATCCATCTTCTTTTTCCCCACAGAAATCTGATGTTCACTTGCAAGGAGGAGATTTAAATGCTGTAACACAAGACCTGAGCAAAGCTCAGCACCGCTGCAATGGAAGTTGGCTCAGATTGGACTCAAGGGATGTTTTCATAGGAACACTCACGTGACTAAGTTAAGTATTGTCCCGCAATGCTACACTGAGGTCATTATTTCAGAGATCACCCTGACAAGTAGCTTTATTAAAAGAAACAAGATTAAAAAATTATGCAGAATTCCAGGCAGAATTAGCCCGTAATTCAAGTGAGCAGCTTGAAGCGCAGATCAATGCGAAGCAAGGATTGCTAGCACGCCTGTCGGCAACGAAGCCATCCCCGGGCTACCGTGTTTTCCAGGGAATTTTCCGATGAAGATTAATGGAGACATGAGGACAGCTCTCAGTTTAAGCCGTCAGCCAGCAACTTCGGACTAAATTGAATTATGAATTGTTGATCCCATAAGAATGCTACTTAGACGTTTTCTTGCAGCGTACACCGCTTAAGATGCTATCCATCAAACTGAAACAGAAAAGAATTTTTTGTCTGCCGTGGGTGATTTTGCCCAATTAATTCATTAATGGAGTTGGAGGCAATTATTCAGAAGAATGCCACATGGTGTGAACAGATAAATAAGATGTGTTACTGTACATATTTTCTAACTTATCCTGTCTTTAAGACAAGCATTAAATGACAAAACTGAACAACAGTAAACGCAGTTCTTATCACTAACATAAAATTGAAAAACCAAAATGCTGTTAATTCTGTTGATACTTTTGCTGTGCCAAGCGTAATAGGTTGATAAATTCCTACAGAAAGGATATAATTCACAAGGACTGTTCTCGCACTACCTGGAGGTATGCAAGCAATAATTTGAAACACTAAAGCCAGCCTGGCCGGTGGCACAGGAGTGATGCCCTGATTGCACGTGTTCAAACGCCTCAGCAGCTTCTCCAGCGGGTTTTGAGCTGTGATCTATGCGGTGACCCACAGGAATTGGCAGGAGGGGATGGGGGGAGCATGGGCACAGCTGGTAGACGGCATGCTGCCCACTGACTTCTTCTGAGGGGTTCACGCTCCTGCTGGAACGGCTTGAGGGATGCACTAACCAGAAGATGTTGAAAGCCACTGAACGCAAGTGCAGGCTGTGCGCACTGAAATGGGTTTGTATTTGCATACAGAGTAGTCTAAGTTAGGATAAATCACATTCAATATCATGACAGCTAACCATACATTTTAATTTAGCTGATGTGATACCAAACGTGACATCCTGGACCACAAAGTTGTGATTGATGTCACACAAACTAACTTGACACTTTGGCATCAGGCTTAAATGCATTAACATGTTGTCAGTTAGACCAGCCTTAAGTAAAAACTAAAAATCCCACCAATATTTTCCAAATCCATTTAGACGAAGAAACATTGATGCAACAGCCATCCAGATTTTCCAATGAGAATACAGTGCCTCTCATGAAAGAATCCAGGAAGCAATTCTACATGCCAAGTCAGTAAACAGAGTTAGATTTAGAAGAGTAATAATTCCACTTTTAATCAAGAAAAATGGCAGAAATAATTAAAAACGAATAATAGTTATGAAAACTCAGCTGAAACATTTGTTGATTTTAAATTAAAATGGTCTTGTGTTGGACTAACAGAGTGTTGTATTTAGAATATTTTCAACACTCTCTTACTAAAAAAACCACTTGAATTTACTGCATTTTTAATTAAAAGAACAACCTACAAGACTTGGAAGAAAAACCTGGTACAGCTTTATAGATTACTCTGATGCAAAGAAAAACATTGTAGTGTTAGCTCCACCAAGACTTAAAAGAACTTCAGCGAGTCATTTGAGTGAAGTTCAAAATACTCAACTAGAAACTATTACTAGTATAAAATGGAGATCATGCAGTATTTTCTCCTTTCTCCTCACTCTTACATTTTGTGATTTCATCGCACTGTCTTAATCTTTTCACCTATTAGCAAGGGATCACAAATATCAGCAGGAGGGCTGGTTAGGGTGCGGCAGCTAAAACCATCCCCATGGGTGTACCCAAATGCACTACTCTGATTTTAACTCGGGTGCACAGACTGCGCCACATGGCTTAATGTCGTATTTTGCCATCGCTGCTGCGGGGGCGGTGACTTCCAACAGAGGACTGGTGGGGACGGCTGTGGGCAGTCAGTGACTCAGTGCCCAGGTTAATTTGCTATTACGGAAGACAACACCCTTAGCTACCTTTTCTCCTGCGCTTTCAGGACCAAGCGCTACACACACAGCTGCTGCCCTGGCCAGATCCTATGACCCTCTGGCTACTCCAACGCACACTTCAAACTATTTTGAGCCAGTGGGAGCTTTAGAGTCATGAAAAAAACTAAACTCTGGTCCCCATACCACCTTTTTGGCAACAAAATAATTTAAAAATCAGTCAGTTCTAACATGATTTTGTAGAGACAGAAACCACGATATCAATTTACAGATGACCTCCACCGCTGCAGCTGAATCCCCTTTGCACAGGAAAATTAACTCCACTGGTGTTCTTGGTACCAACAGTGCTGAAGGAGGCAAGGAAAACCTCACCATAAGCAGGGAAATTCTCACCTAGGGGGGCCTAAGGATCTCCAGGCCTTTCCAGAGGGATGCAGCACTGGCTTAGCACTCTGAGCAGCCTCATGCCTTCAGGAGTCAGCTGCCAGCTCCAGGGGCATGGTCCAACGTGCATACACACCCCTGATGGCACCCAAAGGAAAACGGCTGTCTGTGACAAGCTGGAAGCATAGACCATTTAGTCTATGATCATTTAGTCAAAAAACCCACTCAATTTCTATATGAAATCATGATAACCCAGCCCAGGCACACAATTTCGCCTCACACTCTTAGGGATCAAGCTCTTTGCGTGCATTTAAGTTTAATCCTTTGAGCACTATTACAATGTCATAACGAAAATAACATAACGGCTTTCAAGTGTAGCTATTGAGATAATCGCATTCAGCCAGAAACAATCAGAAAGCCGAAGTCTTCAAATCCACGATTTACAGCGAAACAGTCAACGCTAACAGGTAGCATTTCAGATCACATTCTGTACTGCTGAATAAATTCAACAACGTTATACGATGCTGTCCCATTGGGCAGACCCGTTTTCTGTTATTAGCCTGATGAAATAACCTGCAGTGCTTACCTCGGGCATGTTCATGTTCCTGTTATTTTCTTTACACTTAGCATCATCGCTTATTTTCACATATTCAACAAGATTTTAGGAGAACAGTCAGATCAGACATGTGGGGGATGTTTTTCAAAGAAGGGAGCATGTCTTTAGAGTGGAGGCCCCTTTTTCTCTAAATTATTACATTCTAGAGGATTCTGTTCAATTGTAAGCCAAGAATTTTGGTGTACAGCACCCAGGCTTTCTGACAGGTTTATTAGTTTGTTCAGTTGTAAAGCTTAAGCAAAGGATGTATCTTATAGTGAAAGTACTAGATTAGGGCTCCACTCTCAAACTTCACTGCACGGATGCACAGGAAAGTATCTTTAATCTCCTTGCATCTCAAATCTCCTTTTACAGATGGAGAAATTACTTTCCTGTATCACTGAAATAAAGTCAGAATAAACCTATTTATACACGAGGTGCTCAAGCAGGTGAGGTGGTGGTGACAAATATTCAGTTAGACAGAACAGACTGTGCTCAACACCACGAAATGTCATCAGAGTATCAAAAAACACATCACTTCACATAAAAGGCCTCTCTAAAATGAAGCTAAAGGAAGCGTATGCACCTCCTTAAGAGATGACCAGAATTAGTCTGATATATACAGACTTGTAGGACCCACTCAATTACTTTGAGATAGTATTGCAATAAATTGTAGGTCAGGAACGGTGCAATACGAATCCCTGGCCTCCAGCATTCAGCTATTAGGTTTAAAAAGACAGGTCAGAAGAAGATAATCCTCTTATTGCTCTATCAGTTTTACCAGCAGAGACTCTAAATGTGAAATTTAGTCCAGCTTTAGCAGCAAAAAGTTATTTTCATTTGCCAGCATCCCAAACCTCTGCCTCTCAGGAGCTCCAGCTGGGAGCCACACTGAGCTCCAGGAGCGCCTGCAGCACCGTACAGTGGAGACAGTGATGGGGTGGGCTCAGCCTTGGGCACCCACCAGCTCGACCCAGCCAACCCTCCCGGCTTTTGAAAGCCATTTGAGCGGGGACCTGAGAAAGGGGACAGGCAGAGAGGTTGGACAGGCCTCCACACAAACGTATTCATTGCTGAGACCTCCAGAGAATTCTGCTAAGAAACTCATGGCAACAAATTTTGGTACCCTTTGGTGCAAAGAGGGTAGCAGAAAGTAAACACCATGGGGAAGGCATTATGTTGCTGTCTCTGCCTTCTGTACCAAATTCTGAGTAACATTAAGACATGACTAACACCTTTCTGCAAATTGTAGCGAAGCAAGAAATTATATCACCTTTTAGAGAATGAATCAGTAGCTCCGAGAGGAATAAAACCTTCTAAAAGCTTTTATCTTCCCACATTCAAATACACATTTATTTTAAAGAATCTGATAAAAGTCTAACTTTAAATACCTGCCAAAAATGCTTTAATCCTTAATTCCTTCTCATGAGTATTACACGCTGCCAAAACCCATCCTCTGTTGGATTTGTTCTACGTCTCTCTATGAATAATCTGGGACCAAAGCATGTTTCAGAAAAGTCAGTGGAAGCAACAGGTGGGCAGAGGTTTTGGAAGTCTGATGCCGCTCCCTTAAGTGATTCATTCCAGGGTTCAGTGAGCAAAAAGTGCGTTAAACTTTAAAGTGATTCCTGTACAGAAATAGCTCTCTGCAGCTGGCTGGTCTTCGTAAGTTTAAAGTGAGATGTACACTCTGACGAGCAGGTTCAAGATTGCTCTTAAAAAGCTGGCTATCTGCAGCTTGCCTGTAATCGTGTCTAAATTACAGGCAAGCTAAGGATGGCCAGCTGTGCTTCTCCTAAACCCGCTGTGTGGAGGAAAATCCCAGTCAGGTGGGGGCTGTCCAGACATTTCAGGCAATATGGGCTGGGGAAAAGAGGATGATAAACTCGCAGTCTTGAGACAAGCATGGCCAAGTTGGAGCAGGTTCTGGTGGCAAGCAGGATCCGGCCTCCCAATGCCAGGAAGCCCTGGAGCTCAGACTAGGACCCCATCCCAGTACAAGGGCACATGTATTTACTGTGTCTGGCAGGCAGGTCTATGTCTTGGAAATGAGGCTGGCTGAACCCAAAATTGACTCCAAAGGCAATTCCTCAGGCTTCTGGTTGCTCTTGTAGAAGATGGCTCTAGGCTAAAACAACATAGGGTAAAATGCACTGGAAACGTGCAAAGTATATTCAATAAATATCAGAAAAACTTCATAAATGTTCCTTAATTCTCAAAATCTGTGTGTG
Organism: Mesitornis unicolor; assembly: GCF_000695765.1. Classification (NCBI taxonomy): domain Eukaryota; kingdom Metazoa; phylum Chordata; class Aves; order Mesitornithiformes; family Mesitornithidae; genus Mesitornis; species Mesitornis unicolor. Next base: position 32,964 of record NW_010191682.1, on the reverse strand, counting down.
AGGAGCCACAGAGGGACTGAGGCACCAAGCAACCGTGCCTGAACTTTGGGCAAGTAATCAGTGGCAGGAACTGATCATCAGACTACACTCCCTGATAGAAGCAGCCACGCTTCATCTCTTCAAAAAGTCAACACTGAAACCAACTTAAAAAGTAAAGTTTTTGGTGGAAGAGGAGGGGCAGGAATCCAGCGAAGCCCAGAGGTGTAAGATGTCATTCCTGGATAGCAACTTCACAGCTCTTTGCTACTTTATGTCAACCATGTGCTACAATGTCCTCAGCGTTTTGTTACTGTGCCATCTCCCTAGTTCTGCACATTTTAGTATACAGGAAGTTATTTTTTCTCTTAATAGATTTATTTGCAGTTTTGCCTGACCAACCACTCATGGTCTGGGAGCTGTGGTTTTACCAGGCTCCTTCAATCAACCTTCAAAGACTTCGGCCTTTTTTCCCCTGCACATTTGTACTTGGCACCAAACAAACATTTGTTAGAGCTCCTCACTGTTTACTTTCACAAGACACATTTCTCTGATGTTCTACATTGCTGAATTATGCAAAAATAGCATACTCCAATGACATACTTCCTATATGTTTGCAAGTTGTTATATCTGTGTTTTACCCACACAAGAGGCCTGTTCTCTGGAAAGGTTTTTCTTCTGAGACACCATCCACCCCAATCACCTCCTTAGACCTGATCACAGACTCTGCTGTATTTATACTGCAGTTGCATCTGAAAGCTGCAGTGTGGACAGACACCAGAGCTCCCAGCTGCTTCACAGTCACACAAGGATACATGATCCTTGGTCCACGAGCTCACACAAAGCTGTAGCTGTTTTCCGCACTGTCGTGGACTCAGGCTTGTCAATTATTGCGTTGCCATTTATTTGTTGCTGGTGAGGGAAGCTATACCATGCCTCCTGCAACGGGGCAGTCCCCGCTCCCATTTTACATGACACCTAATGCTTTGGGGGGAACGAGCCCACACCATTCGACAATGGAGAGCAGGTTTTTGGCAGGCATAAAGTGGCTCAGCCTCCTGTTTTCTAGGACAATGCACACCCCATGAGACGCCAACATCTGCAGCGCTGGCCAGTACAGCTGATTCAGGGAGTCCAAGCCCTATTTGTGCTGGTCTCTTCTCCCAGGTGATGGAGGATAGAACAAGGGGAAATGGCACCAAGCTGTGCCAAGGGAGGTTCAGGTTAGAGATAAGGAGGAAGTTCTTTACCGAGAGGGCCGTCAGAAGCTGGAACAGGCTGCCCAGGGAGGTGGTGGAGTCACCATCCCTGGATGTATTTAAAGAGCGGGTAGATGAGGTACTTACGGATATGGTTTAGTGGGTAGACAGGAGCGGTTGGACGTGATGATCTCAGAGGTCTTTTCCAACCGAGTGATTCTGTGATTCTGTGACTCTGTGATTCTGTGTGATTTCTATCTCTCTCTCCTCCAGAGCCATCCCATCCCAAATCCTTGCCCTTCCCCATAACCTGTTTGCCACCAGCTTCTCCCTGCCCCCTTACCAAACCAATTTCCCTGGAAAAGGAGATCTCAACGAGGACAGCTGTAAGGTCCTTCATTAGCTGTGAAGCCCTGTGAGCCCAAACAAGGCTGCAAGCAAAAGACTTCCCTGCAAAGCCTCTGTTTTCAAATAGTCCTGCCCCCTGCTCCCAAAGACACAGCTCCAGCATCTCCAGCCCTGCAGATGTCTTTACTCTCAAAGCTATGCTCAAAAAAAAGCCTCGTTCTCTTTCTTTTTTCTTGCCCAGAAGCATAAATCAAAAGCTGACTGTGGTAGGTACCACGGTTTTCTCATGCTCCCGGACAGCCGCGTTCTGCTTATTCCCCACATTACTTAATGTAATTTCAAAATACAGGCTCCAGCTGTTTGAGTACCTATGCGGATGTGCAACTCTGCCCTTCTCTGGCCTCAAACCCCTGCTGAAAAAAGGCTGGAGGCCACCTTTCAGCAGAGAGGCACCGGCTGTTCCCTGGCAAGGGGGGTCCCGTGCTGCCGGCTGCTCCGGCAAGGAAAGACAAGGAGCTCACAGGGACACTGCCAATGGGTCCAAAGTCTTCATGGAGCTCTGGATGTTTATACAGCTTTACCAAGTCCAGGTGGCCCAAACGAACCGACTGCATCTACTTCCTCCTCAAAAATCTCCTGTTCCTTTTAATTTACCTTTTAAAAAAAAACCCAACCCATAAGTTCCAAACTTGAAGGTATGCTTAGGTAACCACGTCAAGCATAAAGACCTGTTTTAAACAGTAAACAGAAGCTGAAATGTCATGCATTCATTCATATGCCTCCAGGAATGACAGCCTGAAGGAACATATCAAATAGTATGACTTTCCAAATTTGAAAAAAAACCAGGCTGGTAAATTACAGTGATTTATCATTCCACAACAAAGTACACACACAAAACAGTGCTTCCCAGAAAAAAGATTACCAAGACATCATCCAGATGTTACTGAAGCATTAAGTTTAATTTTCTTAAAAAAAAAAAATAAAAGCAACAAAGAAATTACTCCCACTGGCTTTTTTATCATAAGTTTCATCCTGCAACTTCTAGCTGAATTGAATTCTATATTCTGCCTCGAGTCTTACAGCAAGGCTATGTGCTTTTCTGGTGCCTGCTGCCTATGCTTGTACCTCTTACAGCATCACCTTGCCACCTCTATGCCAGGACGCCATAAAAGTGAACAAAAATACAACTCTCCTTCAGCTTAGGGGAGAGGAGGGAGAAAGCAGAAAAACAGCATTTTCATCGCAATTGTGTAGAAAAGAAAAGGCTCCTTTGTTACTATTTTAAAAAGCACATTAGTCATTTTTAACCAAAACAACCTTTGGCATGTATTACACACCACTTACAGTGAAAGTCGTCAGATGCTTGGCAAAGGTTTCCAGCAACCACTTTAATTCACTGCATAAACCTGCAGCCATCACTTAATAATCCCCTGCCCCCCCCCAGAAAACCTGGGAGTAATGTTTCCAGCCCCGCAGCGCTTGGTCGACAGGTTTCCTCCAGCAGCCCATGGGCTGCAGCCACACCGTTTCATGCCGTGGCACCCCTCCGGCTGCAGCGGGGCCTCACACCTGGGTCCCCCCTCGCCAGGTGCGGTGCTCACCTCCCTGCAGCCGAGCAGCAGCGAACAAACAGCCTCTTGGTTTGGGCCTTCCAGGTTTTGCCAGCATTCATGCAAAACCCACACACAGGCGAGGATGCATCTGAGCCCTTTGGAGATGAGACTTCAGTGTCAACATGCGGCTGCCCCATGACTGTAATAACACAAAAATCGTCCTCTCAGACACCTGCTGTGGGCACGGAGCTGGCAAGCAGCATTCATACGGCTGCATTATTTTAAACTCTGATCACTCACATTCATTAATTTCAGGTAGGAAAGGTTATATCATTGGTTAACATCCTTCAACACATTGGATTTGGGGGTTGTGGCAATATGTAGTGTAATACCACTGTTGAAATCATTTTAGCTTCTTTCAGCTAGGTGCACTGGTTAACGTGCCTATCAAGCAGTGCTGTTCAAGTGAATTTTGGTTTGTAGCAACCATTAAATACTCCTTCTCCGGCACATCCCAGACCTTGACCCAAAACCCCTCCTGTCCCGATCAGGGTTTTGGCCCCTTTCCTGCTTGGGCGCAGGGAGGTGGCTGCACCCAGCAGCTTCCCACCTCCCTTCCCGGCGGTGGCCTTGCGCAATGGGAAGCCTTTGTCTTCCTTTCAATGTCTCAGGACCTGCAGCGCACTCTGAATATACCTTCCCCACCCAGGTTAATGCAAATGAATAACAAAGCAATTTTCCACTGGGAAGCAGACAGCAAAAGGCTTCGTGTTTTCCCTCAGACCTCAGAATCAGAGGGACCCTGCTGCCGGACCACAGAGTGCTGGTTGTTCGCCTGGGAAAGTCACACTACCAGGTTTTCAGAGTTTGCTACAGCAGCTTCTAATACGAGCCATGAAGCCTCCTCTCACCAAAAGCCAGGGTATTTTCAGCAGCCATACAGCAATGTAGTGTATGGAATAAGGGAGAGGCACTAGTGGCTTTCTGCATCCTCCAGAAATGGTGCAGACAAGTAGCAACATAAAGTCTACACACTTTCCTTTTTCCCTTCCTTTCTTCTGGGGAAGAACTGTTTACAAGTTCATGTAGCAATCAGATGAAAGGTTATGGTTTTAAATTAGAAAAGAGTAGATTTAGGTTGGGTAATAGGAAAAAGTTCTTTACTATGAGGGTGGTGAAACACTGGAACAGGTTGCCCAGAGAGGTGGTGGAGGCTCCATCCCTGGAGATATTCAAGGTCAGGCTTGATGGGGCTCTGAGCAACCTGATCTAGTAACATTGTCCCTGCTCACTGCAGGGGGGTTGGACCACATGATCTTTAAAGGGCCCTTCCAACTCAAAACATTCTATGATTCTATGATTCCACCTCTGCTATTTTGTAGGCCTCCAAAGACCGCTTTCCATCTTCCAACAAAGTGCTTACAGGGGTGGTCTGGCAACTCCCCTGACTCATTCATCCGCAGCTGTGACTCGCTGCTGTCCTACACTACCTACTTCAGAGAGTCTTATCTTTGGAGGGGTCACCCCCAGCACGCGGGACAACCACCCCGATAGCTCGAACCCTATGGGAACGAGACCTTTCCCAATGCACACAGGTGGCTTTGGCTCCGTAAAGCAAGAGGCCAGTGCAGCAGAAGGACCAGGTCATGGTCCCTTGGCCCTGCCTGCAGCTGTGCAACCCCTATAGCTGTCCTCAGAAGCTGAAATGCGTCTGGGTAACAAGACTGGTGCTGCAAGTACTGATGTAGAGGAAAAAAAGAAAGGAGACTGTTTCATAAAGACAATACTATTCAAATGCTGTTTCTGTGCTTATTATTCAATGTAAAATGCCCTCAACAATTGAGGTGTTTTCTTGCACTAGTCATATGAAACAAAGCCTACCAGTTCCAAACTCTTTGGAAGGGAAAACAGAAATAGAAAGGCAGAGCAACTTTCATGAGAAATGTATGTTTCTGTCTTTTCAGAAACAACCAACCATTCCCACCATCATGGCCGCCCACCAGCACCACCTCTATCCCCTTACCTCTGCAAAGGACCACACCTATTGTGACTTTCACAGGTCTTCCTGTTCTTTTGGCAGACCCAAACTGTTCCTGAAATGTCCTTGCTTGTAAACACTCGTGCACTGCAGTCAGGCCCTGGCCAGCTCACAGAGGTGCTGCTCATGAGCAGTAGCTCAGGTACAACTACAGCAACGCAAGCGAATGCAAACTATCTTATGCCACTGTTGGTGAAGTTGCACCACGGCACATTTGCTATGCTCCTCACAGCATGCACACCGTTCCCGCAGCCCAGCTAATGCCTGCCAATTTGTTAAACTCTGTCACCATCACTGTGAGTTTGAGCCCTTAATTACCTTGTAATTTAGACAAACTCTACACAATACCAGAAAATGCAAGAGTCAAACTAACCACTGCTGGTCTCCCATGAGCCAGCCTCCAAGCTGCCGCCCCAGACCTCACTGCTGGGAAGACCACTGAAAGCAGAGAGGGAGAGCGGGAACTGCTGTGGGTGCCAGCAGCAGCGAGACCACTGAGCCTCCTGCGCTTGAGCCAGGGCACGGGCTGGGCGCAGAGACCTTTCACAGCTACCCAGGACCTCCCTGCTGGGGTCATGTATTTGCTTTGCTTTATGAGGGCTTTTTGAGCTACCTGAGAACATCACATTCCAACTCCTACCGAAGGCATAATTGGAAGTCTCAAAAAGCAATTACATTAAAAGCGCTCGGCAGTGAATCAGCTCACTACGAGCCTCTCGCACCGGCCGATGGGGCCGCATTTCCAGGACGCACGCGTGAAGCTGAGCACGGAGGGAGGCTTCAGGCACAGTAATAACACAACAGCTTGCCCCTGGAAGGAAGAAGGGTTGGTTGGTTATCACAAATGCTCCCCCCTTCCTCAAGCCCTTCGACACCATCCCACTGAGAAAGCAAACAAGCAGCAGAGAGCGAGCCTACTGAGCCAGGGAAAAAGGATGTTTGGGTTTGTTTACGATTCAATTAACATTCGTGATGCTGCAACTGATAAGGAGAAAAACTACATTCTGGCTCCAGAAACCCCTAAATCTTATGTGACCTATGCCTTGCAAGGCACAATAAAAATACAAATATTTACATGATAATTTCCCTTTTTTTCCCCTGCCTCTGCACTGTTTGCAGCACAGCTGGGCTAATCCCACTTCCACTGCGCTGTATTCTGACCTCCTTAAACAACCCCACGCTAGGATGTTAAAACACTCTAATCTATAAATAATGTATTCCTCTCATCCAGCAATGGATTACTGGGCCATAAAACTCACTGGAACACACCACACAGTCACCAGTTTAACAAAATAATACTGAGAAAGACATATCAGTAGAGAGTCGTCCTCTTCCTTGTCAAATTCTGTAAAGATTTAATGCCACCATTACTTTTGCTGTGGATTTTTCTTGTTTAATAAATTGTTTAGGAGCTGGTATTTTATTCTGGTGACCTCTTTTTTTCCTCCACGCCAAAGACCCTTTATTTTTTTTGTGCTATTAATCCTCACAGTATGGCAAAAGACCAGCACCAGCTAACTAATCAGAGCCAAAGGGAGTGGTAAAGGGCTCTCTGCTGCCATACGCCACAAGGCCTCAACACATGGTGAAGCCACGCTTTAGACCTAAACCAAACTGTTGTCCCAAGCAGGGAGCTCCCATTTCTGCCCTCCTCATACTCCTGCCCCAGCTCCTGGTGGAAGGATGCCCAGGAATTCAGTGGAGCCTGTGCTGGGCCAGTCCAGGTTACTGGTCCTGCATGAAACTATCTGTATTTTTCTTGGGATTCATGGTCAGACAACAATTACCAACAACTCAAGCCATGATGTGTAACTTCATTTAAAGGTAAATAAGCCTGCTCTGAAGACCAATGTCTAAAACACTTGCTCCCACTGCAGCGATGGTGCAAAATCAATGCCTCTCCTATGTCGTGGACGCCAGCAGGAGTCTTACCACTGATCTCCCAGAGCAAAAGCATAAAGCTGAAGCAAACGTTTAAATGATGCAAATGTGTGGTTTGGCAGATTTCTTTCTGACAGGCATCCTGGAAAAATAAAGTGTTTCTGCCTCAAAACAAGTTGGAACCCACTTAAAAACAGAAGTGCACCCTTTCAAGAGCAAGTTCCCCAAGGAAGTGTAACCAGGCATGCCACACTTCTGCACTTGATTCCTTAGCTCCATTTGCCATGATAAACACAGCAATTTTCTCCACATTTTTTGTAATGCACAGATCACTTTTAACTTCGAAAGGATTGGGGAAAAACAAGCAACCCACTGACACCCACAAAACCTGCTTGCTTCATTCCACTGCAGTAATCACATGTGAAAACTTAAATCGCTCCCACAATATGTAAACAACCGTCAAAGGAATTAATAGTCGCCTTGACAATGGGTTTCTGGTGTATGAAATGAAATTATTAAAGCACTAACATTTCCCGCAACTACAACGTGACTTAATTCCCCCAAAAAGGTACGCTTTATACTTTGCACAGGAGGATTACTCATGGCTGATGGGTTACGGAGCAGCTCTGAATCAGGTCTGAACCCCATCAGAAAGCAAGCCCGTGCCCTTCAGGAAGCAGAAGCCATATCCAGCATTTCTGCAGCAGCCCTGAAGACAGCGGGTCGGGATGGAGAGCCGGCCCCTCGACGGCAGACAGCTGCTGGGGGAAGAGCAGGGCCCGAAGACAACGCTGCCCGCTTGGTTATTAGCCCTAATGCTTAGTCACAGTAATTGCAGGGCCAGGGCTCTGTACTCACATTTCCTGTCACCAACCCAAGAATTAGGCAATTTAGATTTAAAGATAGTAACCGGTATATAAAATAACTTGGTAAGTGATCGCAGAAGTAACTAGGAGAAAAAAAACCCAGCAACCTGATATGGAAAAGTTTCCCCCGGCCCCTGCTTCTGTAGCGGTATCAGATCTTTGGCGAGTGTGAGACCCCCACCAAACCCAGCCTTCCCACCCTTACTGAGAAGTGCGGCAGCATTGCCCTTCACAACGTTTCAGCTTTCCCCACCTCGCAGAAGCACCTAACAGAGCTCAATTCAAGTTGAAACCTTTCACAGGGCTTATTTTCAACAATTAAAGAGCATGGCAACCTGTAATTACTGAAAATAAAGCCAGACAGCTGGAGAAGGGAAGCATCTTTAATAAGTAACATGATACTACATTTTCTCTCTTAGGGAATTTAGCTATTAAGTCCTCAGCTCCCATTCAATCCATTCGAGCTCTCAGTGTCTGCAATGGACCCGGTGTGCTTCTGCTACCTGTGAGCAGCACAAACCCAAACGCCAGTCAGCAACCTGATTAAATGCGACTCGGAGAAAGCAACACCTCCATCCATGCTGGGGAAAGACAGAAGTTAGGAGAGGAAAGCCTTACGGGGCTTCCCAGACACGCAGCATCTTAGACAACACAACAGCGCTACACCCCACAAAAACACGTTTTCCCAGCTTCCGCTGAGCTTCAGCCGCTCTCCTTCCCCCAGCCCGGCACACACAGCGCAAGCAAAAGTTAACGTTGTTCGTGAAGTATCTTACCGCTCATCATCAACAGCACAAACATCTTCCCCTGCCGTATTTCCCAAGCCCTGGCTGCTTGTAACTGAAAGAAGGAAGCGCCAGCGTTTCATTCCTCTTCTGCTTCAGAGTGGGTGTAACTCGTTAAGTTTCATGCTAAGATGAGATGGGTCAATTGGGTGTGTTTGAAGGTTTGGGTTTTTGCCATCCCTCCCTCCCTCCCTCCTCTCCTCCCTCCCTCTCCTGATTAATTCCTCCTGTCGCAGGCTTCAGATGAGCTGCCACTCAGCCCTGTTGGCTCCTGAAATCTGAATTCCTAAGGACACCCCTTCGGGGTGACTTGAACTCACCAGCCTGGCACGTTGTGAGAGCAGCCGGGAACTGAAATACCCAGTCACTCCACAGAGGCCACTCGCACATGAGCTACACGTGAACCAGCCGCGTGGTCCCCTTCCTCGCATTGCTAAACTGCAGTGCCTTGGGCATTTCATTGCGTTTTCAGGGAGCAATTCACCAGCAAGACATAAAATAAAAAACTTCTGACCTACTCTGCATCTTTTGCCACTGCCCTCAATTCACCTACATCCCAGAAGACATCTCCCTGGATATGTATCTGGATGGTGCTTCTGTAAGAGCACACATGTCCAAAACACAGACAATTCATAGAATAATTTGGTTGGAAAAGACCCATTAAGATCATTGAGTCCAAACATAACTTGTCCACTACTAAACCATGTCTCTAACTGCCTCCCAATAAGCTGCCTACAGGTGCAAAAGCGTTTGCAGGATCAGGAACTACAGGGATTTAACAATTACTCATGGATCTGCTTTTACTTAATTCACTACTTCCATGTAACTGTCTCTGGATTAGGATTTGAGCAACATCATCCTCAAGACCAATGTTGGCTAATGGTTGCTATAAATAAGAAATACCAATACAAAACCTAAACCATCTGTGTTTACCACCCAACTTCCCCCCCGCCTTGATTCTGCATCATTTATATAGGAGAAGAAAAACAGGTATCAAACCATTCTTGGAATGAAGTATTTTTTACAAACAGAAATCAAATTAATTAACAAATTAACATTTACAACTCTGTGTGTATTCAGAAATACAGAGTATTAAGCAATAACCATATCCTTGCAGTTCTGCCCTCTGCAACTCAGTGATGAGCATAAATTGGGAAAAGGACAAAACGATTATGAAAAGAAAAAAAAATGTAGTAACAAAAGGTATGTGAAGGAGCCCAGCTCTCCAACAGGGTTATACACACAGTTGTGCAACAGCAATGATTAAATAGCTGTAGTGAGGCTGTGGGGCTCCACATGCCCGGGTGCTATGGATGCTGCAGGAGATGACGGGAGGAAATGACTCTATTTTGGGTCAGCCAGAGACAAGATAGTTGGAGAAGTGATTTGATGCAGCACAATCACTCTTACACACCCCGTTATCAGAAACAGGCATGCAAGCTGAGTTTCCTGGTATAGCAGTCAGTTCTAGCCCACTTCAAACAACAGGTTCGATTTAACTTTACATCCGAGTACTTGCATCAGAAACATCTGACGCTCTATCTGGCGATGCTTAGAAAGCACAATGTCCCTCCATGACCGCAGGGACTCCTGATAAGCACTGGAGTCCTCCACTTCGACAGCAGGAAAGGGCTGAAGCAATGATGGGACCAAACATACCACTTGGACTAGAAAGCACTGACATGATCAATTCTTAGCACTATGGTTAATTTAAACAATGAATGAGCTCCTATTTGCAGGCCAGGTAGGAGAAACAAAGGGGAGAAAGCCCAGGGTAAGCAGACCGCCTCCTCCAGAAGCTTTCGGCACCGGTAACTAGCAAACCCAGAGCAGGCAAGCAGGTTTGGCAAGCCACGAGTGACTCAGGAGGCGACGGGGGCTGCTGCTACCTGCCTTTGGGTTCACACGGGCATGGCCAGCACTTGCCATCCCCAGCCCACTGGAAGAGCCTGACAGGCAGAGCCGCGTTCAAGGCTCCAACACCACCCACCCTCAATCGCTCCCGTCAGCACGGCTTCGCCATTACGTGGAAACCGATGTGTACGTATACACAGGTGTGCGTGCACGCAAGCTCCCGTAGATACAAAGCAATTACACTCCAGTCCTAAAGGGGAACATATATGCTTGCTACAACAGATCACAAGTGATTGTCTGAAGCGTTTTTCAGCTTAAGAGGATGAAAGGAAGCACACCCTTTTGCTGCCAGCATTAGGTTGATTTGCATTCTGTCACAGCAGTTTGGGACATCTTTTCCTGCTGGTTCACTGTTACGTATACCAAATCATTGGCATGGCCAGGACTCCCAGTAAAACTTGAACTACATGTGCCTCTCTCCCTGTAAGAGCTGCTTTCAGAAAGCTTCAGACAACCAACTCATAAGTCAACCAGTCCCAATTTGGTCTGACCACCGGTGGATTTTAAATCAGTGTAGATGGATAAAAGAAAAGCAGCAATCACCCTTCTCCCATCATGACCCATAGCACTGGAATAAGAGACAGCAAATAATAAATAGCAAGATTGGTGTATGGAGAGAGACACACAGAAGAATTACAGGTGCCACCACCTAGCTAAGATCTGGGTTTTTTGTAGACACAGCACTTGATTTAGTTGATCTGCTGCCGTCCTCAGGAGGGACTGGAGGGAAAGGCAGGGGAAGCCTTCTCCTCAGACACGTACCAGCCAACCCACCCTCCTCCAAAGCCTAGCTGAGACACAAGATGATGGGCCTTCAGGGAAGCCTGGCTGGGGCAAGCAAGCTGCTGCGGCCTGGGCTGCATGGAGCAGGTGTCCCCGGCCGCTGAGGGCAGGCACGGAGCGGCCTGCTGACAGCAGCCTCGCCGAGAGCCCTCCCAAGCAGCACCACGGCTTGTCAGCTCACGCCTGCCCGCTGCGCCAGAACAGGCATTTCCAGGCCCCGGCCCCGGCACCCCGGCTCGACTGACGCATTTGGATACACGCCTTTTGATGTGGGCTTCCTCTGAAGGCACCACGGCCAACTTATATAATTCTTAATACTCTCCTGCGCTAAGTGATTAGCGAAGAGCTACCAAAGCCTGTTTTAAGACAACCTAGCATATTCTGCCTGAAATGGGCTGGAGACAACCAGGCCAGCCACTTTGCTGGCTGACTGGAGGGATGTCACCTCCAGGAGCTTGAAGAAGTGGCCATCAGTTAAACCCTGTGGCTGGGAGAGGGCACGTATTTACTCTCTGCTTCTCAGCTGAATAAAGATGATACTGCTGGGAAAAGCTTCTTTTTCCTCCAGCATCAGCAGGATAAATTCTAGTAACTCTCCAGGGAGTGCACAGGCTCTCTCAAATATCCAGCTTAGATGTGGAGACCCCTCCTCAGATCCCAGAGGAGAAAAGTGCCCTCAACATGGCATAGTCCACTGCAGGACAGCACCTCCTCAGTGGTGAAGGGAGGGGAGAGGGATTCCCACCAAACAAAAGCCAAGTCTGTATCCTGTGTAAAGGTATATTTATCAACCCTAATTAACATCCCAGGCCCCGGGCTTCTCACACCCTGGCACACCTGCCAATTAGCACACATGAGTTAATATAATTTTAACAATGTTTTATCACTTTGGGCAGAAAAATGGGAGTCACTTCAGTACAGTGACTCATCATGAGCACAGCAGCAAGATAAGATCTGAAGAGCATCAGCCACGCTTGCACAGGACTACACAGACCATATCTCTTTAACTACGGGTTACTTTACAAAGCTAAAGTGCTTCAAAAATTTATGATTGTATCTGTCTCATTTTCCACCAAAGAGATGGCCTTGAGGAAGTGTCCTGTCTCCATCCTCCAGACAACTGGAGCTCCTCAGCTCTTTCAAGTCCCTGCAGTCATTGTGGAGATTCTAATGGTCCCAGCCACCCAGATTACTGCCTGCTTTGGTCACGCATGTTTCAGGACACGACCTAGAGCCCAGCAGGCACCTATCATCTGCCAGGAATACCACCAGGGCAACACAGAGGTGCTGATGTCCAACAACAGTTTTGGTGCTACTCCAAAGATCCCATAAGGATCCTTGTCCCTTAGGACAAGGGGTAATGGGCACAAGCTGGAACACAGGAGGTTCCACTTAAATTTGAGAAGAAACTTCTTCTCAGTGAGGGTGACAGAGCACTGGAACAGGCTGCCCAGAGAGGTTGTGGAGTCTCCTTCTCTGGAGACATTCAAAACCCGCCTGGACGCCTTCCTGTGTAACCTCATCTAGGTGTTCCTGCTCCGGCAGGGGGATTGGACTGGATGATCCTTTGAGGTCCCTTCCAATCCCTAACGTTCTGTGATTCTGTGATTCTGTGATAACCACAAACCAATCTGGTGGCACAGGCAGGCACAGGGTACTGCGACATTATGTTCCTTTTTCACATTGCACTGTAAACTACAGCCCTACAAATGCGACCTGAGCTTCAAAGTTCAAGCCAGCTCTTGCACATCGCTGTGAATGATGTGGCCAAGACATGCACTGGCTTTCACTCTTGTAACCCCCTTCCCCTGGGAGCAACAGCCATGCTTGTGCCTGTGCAGCCTCATGCACGTGGCAGGAGGGACCATGACTGAGGATACTGCTAAAGCAAAGGGTTGTCTCTCTGTAGGTGGGGACGCAGTTTTGCTCAAGCCATCTTAGATTCAATGGAAAGTCAGGAAAGAAAGTTGACTTAACCTGCTTTTTTTATTTTTTTTAAAGCCTCAGCTTTCAAACTGTGATGTAGAAGCTCACAAGAGGGCACTGGTGGAAAATCATCACACCACCATCAGAATTGCTTCTACCCCCTCAGATTAATGTTTAACGCTGCCTGCCTTCACTTTGTCCAAGAAAAACCAGCAAACCAACCCTGGACAATTAAAGAATCTTAACACCATGAAAATTTATACTAGATTGAACGTATCCATCCCCCCTGTTATCAGAAAGATTTTCTCAGCCTCACGTTTCTATTCGGGATTAGGAAGGGAGCTGTGAAAGGCAGGTATTGTTCTGCAACACATAGTTCCCTTTCAGCCTCTACAAAAGTCAGGTAATGAACTACAGGGTTGGGTTTTTCTCCTCTTTGGAGAGGTCAGCAGATCTATCAACCCATGGGAAAATTGATCCCCGCTGTTACACTGCAAGGGTAGTTGAAAAAGGTTTCAAATGAGCTACAGGGAGTGGATGCTGGCAATGAGCCAGCACCCTTTGCCTGTGAAACCAAGACAAACGACAAGAGGCACGAACCACCTCCGGAGCAAGAACAAGTTTAAATTTAAGGTTTGCATTTTATCGCACCGCTTGTGGCAGTTCTCGCACCGACTCTGCAGCCCTGCGAAGGTGCTCGCAGACACTCGGATCATGTAACGTCACAGGCTAAGGTAGGGCTCCTTCTCTTTGCTGGGACCATCCAGGTGCATGCAGGTAAAACACACACCTCTGTGTATAGAGGATTACTACCTATAGAAAAGGCCGGCCTCAAGAAAAAACCTGCAATGGGGAAGCTCTTTGGGACACGCACACAAGCAGGCACATACCCAAAGTTGCTACCAGCTTCTGCACCTCTCCAGCACCGGGATGGTCCTGTAGCGTTGTCTAGCTGCGCACAGTGGCTCCAACCCAGTTCACTCTGACTGGGGAAGCAGGTACCGCTGCGACACCCCACATTGCACAAGCCTCGCAGCAGCACCCATGAGCCCTTCGGTCTTTACCACGACTGCTGCGTGGCGCAACGATCACCCGGAGTTTAACGAAACAGGGACTGCTTCCTGTCTTGATGAGGGGGCTCAAGGAGGAAAACGACCTCTAATGCAAACACCTCCTCTCGTTCCTTTGAAAGAAACTAGGCGGTAGCTGCTGTCATTTTCCTGCTGCGTTCTGACATGCTTCCACCACATCCCTGCCAATAGTTTTAATGTCGTTGGAAAAATCAGCTCAAAATGAGAGTGATAAGCTGTACACTGGTGATGATGCTGTCAAATGATGGATATTGAAGGTTTACATAAGCTGTCAACATTTTTTCAATACTAAAAATAGGTATCTCAAGCTTTTGGATTAACTGCACTGAAGTATCAAACAGGATATAGTATATTCACACCTTCAAAAGAGTCCAAAGCCACTCAAAGTCAGGTAAAATCAGCAATATGTGACATACAGCAAAGGTCTCTGAGCATTATTTATTTTGAGAAGGAAAAACAACACGCTGCCATATTAAATCTTTTAACAGCTCTGGCCAAAGCAAAGACAAGATGCTGCACAATATGGGATGCAAACACAAGCAAAGAAAGAAATAAATTTTAAAAAAAAGCTTTAGAGGAGAAGATATAAAATCCTGCATCCCGTTATCCCAGCTTTTGGTTCAGATCCCATTGAAAGGGAGGGCAGAGATCTTCCCACGGCAGCTCCTCCTTTCCCTCCTGCCATCCCTCATCTGACCCAGCCCAGCAAGAAAGGGCCCAGAGCCACAGGGCTGGGGAAGGGTAGGAAATCCCAGGAAAAGCAAATAGGCTGCCAGAGGGCTGATATTTCCATTCGAGAGATGGCTTCTCCCCAAGCGGTGACCTGCCGACGGACACTGGCCAGGCAGCAGGTCCCCAAAGGGGATGTTGTTTTTATGGGTAAGATGGCATAGAAGGAGGAAGGGGGGGATACAGAGGCCATTTACAAACCAAATCCAACTCGCCTGTTCCCTCTGAGTCACTGAGATGACTGGCGCAGGCAGAGCTGTCCCTGTATTAGGCCAATATTTATAGCAGAAAGAAAATGAAGCATCCTAAGGAATTACTAATTAGATGTTATCGTAACACTGCGTAGAACTGAAGCAGCACTCCAATGTGCTTTATAAATAATTAGCAAATTAACTTTCACAATAGCTGCATGAGGCAAGTATTATCCCCATCTCCTGCACGGCCAAGTGGAGAGTGAGTGGTTCGCTCAGGGCCACAGTCCTTGAGCAGAGGCAGGATTACAACCCATGCCCTGGTCCCCTGTCACCAACACCTGATCTGGCCACGGCCTGATCACCTAGGGAGAAAACCTGACTCAAAACATGCTCATGTTAATTTAACCAGAGCACCTGATCCGCCATCTATGTTTTTATGCCAACAGTGAGAGGACAGAAGATACCTGTCCTAGCACAAAGACCAACAGTCCCCAAAAAAGCACAGTGGCACAGTTGGCTTAAACCTACCGAAGTTGGTCTCTTCTTCCATGTAGCTACCAACAGGACAAGAGGAAATGGCCTCAAGTTGCACCAGGGAAGGTTTAGTTTGGATATTACGAAAAAATTTGTTACAGGAACAAACTGCCCAGGGAGGTGGTCGAGTCCCCATCCCTGGAAGTATTCAAGAAGTGTGTGGATGTGGCACTTCAAGACATGGTTTAGTGGGCATGGTGATTGGTGTTGGGTTGACGGTTGGACTTGATGGTCCAACTTGAAGGTCTCTTCCAACCTTAATGATTCTGTAAAGTTCATGACACTGTCTAAAGGAGAGACCTCACCCTACAGCCATGCGCTCGCCTCCCTGCACACATACTGGTGCTCAAGGCGGGCTGATGGCTTGCTGGTTCAGGGGACAGCTTGGGGTGAAAATGAGCCCAGCTAAAGAAAAAAAAAAAAAAAAAGGCAGAGTTTGGGCAGGTGGGCATCTAAAAAAAAAAAAAAAAAAAAGGCAGAGTTTGGGCAGGTGGGTCCCCTGCCTTGGCCAAATGTGTGGCTGCCCTAGGATAAGGATGGCATATTGAAGAGAAAGAGGGAACCGAGAGCCCTCTGGTTACATCTTCTGAATCATCAGACCATAAGTCACGCTGCTCCTCCCTCCTAGACCTCAGAAAGTGGAGGCTTCTCAGTTATCATTCCAGTCCCACATATCTCCACACACTGGCCCAGGTTGCATTTTCCAGTTCCTTGCCACTGGGATGAAATGCACTCGCAGCCATAAACTCTAGGCCCAAATTCAGGGCTGAGTAGCTGACTCCATGTTACCTGGTACAGGCATGCCTCCTGTCACTCTAGGGATAAATTCCAGCTTACACCAGCACAAGACCAAGACTCAGTGTCTTCCCTTGCTCTCAGGAGCACAGCAGATGCCAAAGCCCATGCACTTCCCTGCACACCCAACCATCACCTTGCACCAGAGCAAGTGGGCTACCACAAGTGTCCTTACTCCCTGCCTCCGCACCAAGCTTTATTTTGAAGGAAAAGACCATGGCAGCACCAATGCCATCTGCACACACCCCTGCCTGCACAGCCCAAAGTGGGCTTTGGGAATGAGACTAGCCCAGAAAGCTCCTGACACAAGCCCTGATGCCACCTTTCCAGCACCAGCAATGCTGCAGACCAGACCACCTGGCAGATCCAGGCTACAGGCATGGTGTCCCAACCAGCTGGTGCTCCCCGTGAAGCACTCAAAGACCCCCACAGAAAGAAACAGTACAAAAACACAAACTGCTGCTCTTACTTTCTGCCGGATGCATGTTAGGAAAGTAGGCAGACCTGCATCTATTTCAGACATGCTGCATAAAAATAAAAGATGCCGGCTGGCTGCTCATGTTCTCATTTTTAGAAAACAAGATCCAATTTATTTCTTCTCTTTTCTTCCCCCCCCCTCCGCTAAATCTTTACAGTCAGATGGTATACAAATTCCCCTCAATGTCACCTCAATGAAAAGAATACTCCACCTGGTTTCAACCTTCCCGGACCAAAGCACAGCACAGGAATCATATGTAGGTACACATAGGTGTTACACTCATGATGTCACATGCTCACCTTGGGAAGACCTGCATTAAGGTCTAACCTGAGTCTGCAGCTTCTAAGTCCACTGCCACTTGACCTTGCCTTGATGCTCGCACAAATGAGTTTTTGAACACTCAGAGATGTATCATTTCTCTGACTGATCCCTAAGACTAAGAGTTCATGTACAGATTAACTGCTTAAGCAAACTCAAGGACACACACCCGGTGTCTTTTATAGCCAAAAGCCTCATACTCTGAAAATCATAATTGTTCTGGAACTGCTGATTAATTTTCCTCATTTGTACTTTTTTCCCTTCTAAACTCTCACCTATTCCTTTTATTTCTTATGAGGATTTTCAGTATTTGTTTGTTATTTGAACATTAAAGCCCGATTTGTGATTAAACACAAAATTTGGGACACAGACTGCAATGCTGCCTGCTGTCACTGTTCCAACAGTAGGAAGCTCTGGGAGGTATCAGCAAAGCAGGGCAGATTCTTCTCTGCATAAGTCTGTGTGACTAAAGTTATTTCTCACTCTCTTCTATCCCCATGCTCCTCCAAAAGACCCTGGTTAATACATAGTGAGATAGCTGCATAGTATCAATGGCGGTGGGTATGTATTAAAGGGCAATGGCAGGGAGAACATACAGACACACTGCAGAGCAATAAAACAGTTCCGTTTCATCAGCTGCATTAATTGCACAAAAGCAGTAATCAGAGATTGTATGTTCAAGTATGTAAAAAATGCTGCACTCAGTAACTTGAAGAAATTACTTTTATAACTTGGCCCACTTCCCCCACTGTAGCCACACTCAGATGCAGATAAGGCAATTCTTCAAACTTAAATGACCACATTCCACATTTCGGGGTTCTGCAAAAAACAGCTGAGCTATGCAGAGGCCAGCCTAGGTCAGGCCAGCTGAAGTCGGGCCAGCGCACAGGGTGTGATCATCGATTTTCTCACCCGTTTCAGTGACACAGGATGGGCCTCAAAACACACCCGTTGGCCACAGGAAAAGGGAGCCTCCTTCATCAGCCATGGATGAAAGTCCTGGAGAGACCCCTGCAAAAGCAGAATGAGAAGCACAGAAGGCCTCAGGTCTCCTGTGCTATTGCCATTAGATGATCTTGTAGCACAAGTGACCCGGAGCCCCTCCAGGGACATGCCTCCTCTTCTTCACTCTCCCTCCCACTCTCAGCATGGATCTCTGGCTGGTCTCTAAAGCAGGTATCTCCTGGGACATCATCTTGCAGCACACAAGTGAAGAAGTTCTAAAATCCACAGCAAAGAAAGCACAACTCCATAGTTGGCAAGAAAGGGTTAATCAAGGATGTTCATCTATCACTGGGCTTTGGAGTGAAGGATCCTAATGACATCGACTGCTGAGGCCAGCAGAGCACTAAACAGGTTCCAAGACACCTCCTTTCTCCTCAAACCTCCTCAAAAATGACATAGCCCGATGATGCTGAAGGGCAGAGACCAAAGAACAGGGAGCTCCAGCTGTATGTGCCCTAGAACAGGGAAACAGAGGGGTAGACCTCCACATGGCTGCATATTCATGCAGTAACAACACTTGAGAAATTACTCACTGCAGGCAGCATACAGATGCACAGTTCAGAAGCAGGATGCACTAAAGCACTCGAAGATACTTGTGTCAGAAGCAGGGTGTTGTGAGCAGAGGATGAGAGCGCTGCAGAACAAGTAGGAGCTCTCTCTGCAGCAGCTCAGTGTCTGAGACCTCCAGGCAATACAGCAAGAGAATCACAAAGGACTGGTCCGAAGTACATTGTGAAGAGGTTCAGGCTTTGCAAAATGTTTCATTAAACTGGTTCCCTCTCTTCAGTCAGCCCTCATCGGAGTCCAAAAGCACTGGGAAGTGCCTGGCTTCCCAGCACTGGGATAAGCTGTTCCAGTGCACCAGCAAGGAGAGATTGTGGACAGTGGTACGAAGCATCAGGTTGCAAGAGAAGCTTTCCCCTCTATGTCAGAGCCTCTGAGGTGCATCGCTGACAAACTAAGGAAAAAGTGGCTCTGCACAAGAGGAAATCCTGCCGAAGTTGTGCTCCATGGGCTGCCAGTCACTCCACTTCCGTTCACTCTCATTAAGCAAGGTACAGCAAAGCCTTTCAGGCAGCCTTTGAAACTGCCCATCATTCCTCAACAAAAGACTTAGCTATAGGATTGACTTCAGATGCATTAAAAACATCCTTAATTTTAACCAGAGCTTCAGTACCTGCTTAAAGCTGATCATCCTGCTTATAGGTTTTGCTACCTAGGACTGAACGGTGACACAGCTTGACTAGAACAGGCACCGAAAGCTGTGGAGGCTGCTTTTAAGGTAGCACTCTGGTGCAGGTGGGCAGCCAGAGGTCCTGTGAGACAATAAAGCAACATGCTGAAGGAAATGTAGGTGACTGTATCCTCCCTAGCACCTTTCAAATCATCACCCCCAAACTTCATTAATTAAAATAAAGATGTGCACTAGCCACGGCACACCTTCACTGATTAAGTCAACTGGAGCAGAGCTTGCTGAAAGCAAAGGACAGCAAGATCTCCAATACAGCTTTATTAAATGCAGTGTCTCCAGGCTGGGCTTTCAGTCAAAATCAATGAATTCAGGTGCTGCTATGGCTACAGCTGTAAATTCCTATGTCTTCTGAGCCATCCCTTCCCCACCAAGACGAAAGGGATATGCACTGTTGGCCAACAGCACCCTCAGGCAGCCACTGGCCCACCCCCTATGTCTCTGCCCCTCCTCGCCCAACTTAACTCCACACCAGGGCTGCCACATGCTGCCCACACGTTTCCACCTCCAGACAGCCACCAGCCCTCCTCTAGCCTCCCAGCTCACAAAACACAGCTAGGCAAAACACCAGATTTTTATTCGCTGGCCATTTCTGCTCCCCAGACTTGCTTACTGTGCCATGATGAAAGCACCGGTGCCGCTGCAACGAGGGGAGCAGGAACACGTGGTCCTGATTAAAAAGAGAGCTCAAGCTCAGAGCCTTGCCTGCACCTCTGGGCAGTGAACATGGCAGGAAACAGGGCCAGCTAACAACTAACCAGGCAAACTACACGGTTTGTGTACTGGATCAGTACCTGATTCATGACCACCCTGCTCCAAGCTGGAAGTGCCAAAGTCTTGCTCTCTTACAACACCCAGGTCACACACAGGCATGAAAATGTCACACGTGATATCCTCCTCCTCGCCACCCCCCGAATAGAAAAAGGAATTAACTTTTGGGTTTATTGTGAAAGATGCAACAGCCCTCAGAGCAGCAGCCCCTGTGACATTAGGCAACATTTGATACGATGGGAGAGAATGGAAGAGAATGAAGAGGAGACCTTTCACATTTTTCTCTTCTATGGTTTTTGAAGATCCGCTGTCAGTCTATATCCTCAATAAATGTCTGTGTATCTCTTTATAACATGAATGTCAGCCTTGTAGTGGATTGGAACCTCGGGATCACTGCACTGGCAGAATTAACGTATTAGACATAAAAACCATAACATTTCGTTTTCCATTGTAAACTGCACGTGCTTTCACTCTAGGGAAACTGGAAATATCACCCAATTCCACTATCATTTTCTGCTGACTGACTGTTCTGCCACATATTCGCATACTGCCACATTCAGTTTGATGATATATCAGTCTTTCTGTTTCATTCTTCTTTTCCTACAACGCTGACATTTCTTAAATCTTTTTGTTGTTGTTCTGGTTTTGTCTCTATGAAGGTACCACAGTACAAAACCACTCAGCTGAAAAACAACTTACCCTGGAACAAACAAACAAAAATATTTGTCAAGCTGAAAACACAGCAGTAGGAATCTATCCTGATGTCTGAAATAAGGGTAGAAGGCAACACGGAGGTAAGAAAACCTCAGACACAACAGGCAAGGCTTCAACTCATTTAAAGGCACGCTAGGGTCTATGGTCAATAGTGAGGCACTAAAAAACAGAATCTGCTCCCTTCTGCGGTTTAAACTCCCTGTATTTTTCCTCCCCACTACTAGGCTGGCTGCAAATTCAAAGATTTGCATAAGCCACAGATTTTGTCTGTCTCTTTGAAAGGTCAAAAATTAGAAGCAGCACAAACAAACACACACGACAAATAGGCCAGCTGGCAGCAATTTGGAGTGACCACATGGAGGAAGTGTGGAGAAGAATAAGGGCAGGAGAGGAGCCTTTAAAAGCCTGGGTCATGATGTATATTGCAAGTTACAGGGTGCCTCAGGGGAACTTTTTTATTTAATCAGTCTTGTATCTCTGCGAAGATTAGTGACCAACTATCCAGATTTAGTGCTGTCATGTTTCTATAAACGTTTCTGAATGCACTTTCCTTGATAAAACATGCAACTGCTGACATGATTGTTCGTATAAACATTTCACCATGTATTACATCATGCATTTTAAAAAAGCCTTAACATTTCTATTTCTAAGAGACCTCTTATTCTCCTCTGCAGGCTATGGAGCACTGCCCTAGGACAGAGAAATGAAGCAAGCAGAGCAGAAGGAGGGTGGGCAGGAGCTGCAGATACTACAGTAAACGTCTTTACCAAAACAACTCCAGTTTTTACTCACATGAGGGCGTTACGGAAGTAAGTAGGAAGGGTAAGGAAACATTTGTTGTCCCACGTAGCTTCTGGAATGGAAGAGAAAGATTAAACAGGTCAACTTCAAACATCGAGCCAGATGCACACAGCTGGTGTTAATCTGCAGGGCCCCTATTACCTCCAGCAGACCTCTGCCAAACTATGGCAGTCAAAGAGCTGGCCAGATTTTTATTACTAACATCACCTCAACCTCTTAATGCAGAGGGGGGGAAATAATTCCAATCCAAATTGCTTCTCGCTATTTGTTGCTGTTTGTATTTTGCCAGAGACACAAAACCCAATTAAGTTGGTTTGCAGTCAGTCAGCTCCAGGCACTCAGGGCTGCAGTATCTGGGGCTGCCAGTCCTGCAGGGAAGATTTACTTGTTTAAAAGCAACACTTTCCACTAGACTTGGGTTTAGCTAATTGTTCCATTTCTATTGATCTTGAGTTTTATAAAAAGCTTGGCTCCCGATTGCATGCTGTCAGCAAAACGATGCTTGGGGGCCAAATTTAGTTTAGTCTGGCTCCCACAAAACAATAAACGGGAAGCACTGACATAGATTTAAGGTAGTAAAACAGAACGGATTTTAAAAGTAAATCTCTAGAATGTCTGTCCAATTAAAGTGGTAAAAGGTCACTTATCCCCAACAGATATCATCACTGTATGCTGGTTGTAAAAGCGAGTTGACTGACGACTCCCTGAGCACCATCCAATTGATATTTTCCACAGCCCATCTTCACATCTCCTCAAAACACAGGTTTCTGGGAGGGAGAGTTTGCTGATGGCTCATTATTCAAAGCAGTCATTTTCCCACAACAGGAAAACGGGGAGAGGAGAGCTTCCCATTGCCATTCGGCCCACCGCAACGCACTGCGCATTTCCAAAACCCTCGCAGGCCCTGAGTGCTGCAGATGATGTAACAGCATCAGACATCTGCCAAATAAATAAGCAAGCTCCGACGTGCCTCCCTCCAAACCTGCAAAGCAATTTCCCTCTCAGAACAGGAACTTGTACCAGGGTTTAATACTCTCTTCACCATATCCCCCGCCACAAAGAAAATCTGTGCCCGCTGCTACAGGAACACGCTTAATCCCTGTAAGCAGATGTCAGCCTCCAAAGCTAAGAAAATGACTTTGTTCTTTGGGATCAGGGAACTGAAAATGCAAGAAGTTGAAATGCCCTGATGAATTTGGTAACTTAAATGCCGAGAGGAAGCACCTGCTTTCTGAATAGCTGCCCAATTAAAAGCCCGCCGCTGTTTTATGCATCCATAAATCAACGTGAACGGCCTTCTGCTGTTGACGGTCGAAGAGCGACGCAGCTGAAAAAGAGGGGGGGAGCTGCTGAGAACACACAGCCCAAATCTCACAGCATCATCCCATGCAGCAGCTCTCAGATGAAAACTTCTGAGCCACGTTTGCTCTGCTCACCAAACTCCACACAAGCTCCACCAGCAACCCTGGAGAGACAACAGTTCACCCAGCAGTAGACTTGGGGCCTGGATCCACGTCTTCGATGCACAGCTACACCTGCCCTCTGCCAGTAACTCCCTCACAGAAATAAAAACATCTCCCTTCACTAGACAGCAAGTAAAGTAAGGCTCTACTATGCTGCAGGTAAAATAAGGCATCTTCCCATTTACTCACAGCAGCACTAGCAGGGATGGGGAGGGGAAAACCGAAGCAAACAAACAAAAGAACAACACAAAAAGGGGATTTTGCCCCCAAAAGTAAACAAAAATAAAAGCCAAGAACACACAGGAACAATCAGCCTGCCTGCAGGATTAGCAACTGCAACAACAAAAAGCAAGCAAGCGTAGCAATCGCCTTAGCCGAACTAGAAATAAAGAGGACAGGCGTCTCGTGGCAGCCTGCTTGTCCCCGTGCCACCCAGGGCGAAAGGCAGCAAGGCTGGAGCAGAGGCCAGAGCAGGACTCTCCCCTCATCAGGCATTAGGCAGCAGCTTCAAATATTCAACCCAGGTCCTGATCCACCTTCACATCAGCTAAGAGAGGCTCCCATCGGTCACTGGGCCAGAACAAAGTCATTCAGCCATTTACCAAAGAATCTTGTTTACCATGTGTTGGTTGTCGCTTTTTTTCAGCACAGATGGGTTTGCAAGAAATAAATGCTTTCCCTGTAAACAGGCAGAAACTCAGCTAAATATAGGGTCCCCACACACCTCATGGAGCAAAGAGGGCTTTGCAGAAGAAGGACTGTGTCTATACGGAGTTCAGGCAGCACCAGCAGTAGATGAGCAATCTCTCTGGGAAATTTTACCTGCGTTACTACACACACACGAAGGATATCAGTTTGGAAGCCTTAAAACACGCTGGCGTGAATCCTAATGATGGGCAGAACTGTTGCTCCGCTATGATTAAAATCTGCGTCGATACCCAGGGCCGGGCCCGGCGCTTTCCCTGTTTCCCACCACCTCCGGAGGGGTGCGGGAAGCCCTGGGGCAGAGGCTGGGCTCACCTCAGTCCAGCGCTCCAGTCGGCAGCGGCTTCGGAGAGCTTCCATCACCATGTGCTCGGTGCAGACAGCTCCTTGGGCACGCTCAGGCCAAACACTGGCCAACCTCATGGAGCACGCGTGCCAAAATCCTTCTCCTGCCCCACAATAGACATCTGCCCCAAAAGCAGCTCCCTCCGATAGGAGGCATTTTTCCTCCCTTGCCTGGCTAGGGGCTGAAAAGCACAGGGACAGACTCAGGGACCATGAGCCAGACCGAGTCCAGACCAGACTTTTATCCATCCAGGCCAGCAAGCCTCCATGAAAAGCAGACCCCAGGCTTCCCAAACCAGAGAGCAACAGCAACAAAAAGTCTGCCCCTCTAACCCTGTCTTTGAGCCCCTGTTGCAACAAAACCAAGGTTGGAGGCAGCACTCACTTTGTGCCCGTTGTCACCAACCCTGCCAGGAAGGAAACACACTGCAGAGAAGGCAGGAGGTGTCCTGTAATTAAACACTGCAATGGAAACACACGTGTGTAAAGAGGACACGTAAAGATTAGACAGACAACCTCAGTTCTGATGTTTTCTAAGTTTAGCTTGCTTAAAACTCTGTCTTCAGCAATATGCATTTAACATAGAGGTCTGGATGTGCACAGTTTGTAATAAGTCTTTTGAAAGGTCCACAGAAAAACAAATATTAAAAAAATAAAATAAATTTTTACCATGCAAATTAACCAAAGTTCACCTAGAAGATCTACAATCAGTTTCCTTACCTATGTATTTTGTGTAAGAAAAAATCTGTGATACCTGACTACGTTGAGGTCAGAGCACTCGTGTTTTCTCCCCCTAGGACTCCCCTCAGCTGGAGCTCCAGTCTCCTTAGGGATCCATTTTGTCTCATCTGCAAAGGCCTTTTCTTCTCTTTTGCTATTCTAGAAGCCCAAAGTGAAACCCAAGCATCCCCAGCAACTACTGTAAATCCCCAGTCATTTTTTCTGATTTAAGAATGGCTGCAGCGGTACAGTATCATCATACAGTACTTATCCCTGAAAACATGTAACTCCAATTCAACAATCCTATTACATATGCTCCTAGCATTTGTACAGAAGAGATTTAGCTCTTAGCTCTCCATTGCTTTATCTCTTCCTGCGTTTGCCAGTGCCGAAATTATCTCAGGCTATAGACAGGTCACGTCCAAATGCTTCTCCTATCTCACTGCAAATCTGGGAGAAAAAGCAACCGTCACGTAGCTTGCACTGCTCCATCAAGCTTCCCAGCTCAGCTTTTGATAGCCACCCCTCTGAAGCACAGTGGAGCCAGTTGTGCTATCTCCCCAGCATCCCATCTCTCAGCGATGCTATCAAAAAGACAACTTGTGCAATCAAGGGGTCCATTCAATCTCCTCCCGAGGAGCGCAGGGCAGAAGGAGCCGCGTCTCACGCTCACAAGGATTGGGGTTGTTCCAGAAGTGACGGCGGTACGAGTCCAACAAGCGAAAGGGCAAAGAGCCTGCCTAGAGCGGAGTGGTCAGAAAGGGAGCTCCCAAAAGCAGAGATGGCAAAAGGACTGAATGAGGGGAAAACGAGAAACACCGACACATGCATGAATGGAAAAACTTACCTTCTGTATTTCAGTGACTTGCCCTAAAATCTGGGGCTGGGGTGGTAGGGTAAAACCACACCGTGCTGCTGGCTGGGGGAAATCATCCCATCCTGCTCTCCTCTGGCTCTGATCCCCCCAACCTGCACGTACATTCTCACCTCACGGGCACCGCCAGCTGCCCATGGCCCTTCCCATGCTCACACTACTCATGCCAACTCACTGCTTCTGTCAGCAAACCGAGCCACCATCCAGCTGTCTCCATGGCTCAGCAACACACCCACCACCTGCACAAAAAAAGAATTTGGAACTAAAACACTTCTGTTTCATTTATTGCAAATGCACTGTTCCCACAGGCCTATCCTCCATGATACCTGTATACATTTCTTGAATCATCATCTCCTACATCTAGTACCGAAACCCTGTTTTAATGCTGTTTTGCCATTCACCTGCCAGGGATATCCTCTCTTTCTCACTTCGATACCCGCTTCTGTGCTCTTGCCCAAGACTCGTCTCTTACCTCATCCCATTTTTCCCCTCATATCACGCCTCCAACTCACTCCTGACAACTCATAGTTTAGTCACTATTAGCAAGTCTAAACCCTGGCTACGCAGCATTTGCCAGCAAGACAGCTCTATCTCTGTGAGAACATCAGCCCGGCTTTCTAAACACGCAGCTCTCAGCAGATCTGATGCTGCAGCCCAGGGACAGCCCACGGAGCAGGCAGCGCTCTCGAGAAACTTTACGTACAAGTAGTAATGTAATAGTGGCACTTGCAGATGCTTTTGATTCATCTTGTAGCAGCTCCGCTTAAGGAGCACCAACTGGAATGTACGTGGAGAGGAAAGGGAGGATTAAGGCAAGGTGCTTTAGTCTGTGGTGATCACCCCATTTAATGTCGACTAAATATTGACATTAGTACCGAAGGGCAGGAGATAGCACTCAAGAATATGCTTTCACTATTAATTCAGACCAAAACCGTGAAAGGAACAGCACAACCCAGAGCAGCACACTCCCACTGGCTCCTTCATGCCACCCAAGCACGGCTGCACCCACATGTCAGTTATATCAAGTTGCCCGAAAATGCATCTGATGAAACCAGGCCACTTTTCAGGCACTTGGCCTGAGAGAGCTGGTACTGACATGAGCAAGGCAGCAGGACCACAGGGCCCAGCAAACGAAGAGGTGGGATAATACCACCCCCTTCAACAGCAGCTCAGTCCTGAAGTATTACAATGTAATTAATAATAATAATGATGATGATGATGATAATAATAATAATACCCCACCCAGATGCTCAAGAAATTTATTATTATTTTAATTTTTTCTGAAAAGTAAGCCAAGAGACACAGGGAACAGGCTGCAGTTGGCCTCAGCCTTGGTCCCTCAACACCACCAACGCTGCTGAGAACAGTTTCTTCTGTGTTTCTCCCAGTCAGCCTCCAAGGCAGATTGCTGGTTTGGCTTCAGCACCTGTGGGGAACATCCGATCTCGTTCCGCGAGCACCGCATCCCACCCCACAATGAGCCACTGTCATTAATCAAGCTGGAATTTCACGAACGATATTGCCTGAGCAAAGATTTAAAATAATAAGTAAGTAAGTAAGTAAATAAATAAATAAATAAATAAAAGGGCTACAAGGTGCCCAGGAATAATCCCATCCTATTCTGCGGAGCTGCATCTTCTCTCCCTCCTTGCAACATCGTGAACTCTTTTACCAGTGCCATTCTGCTCTGCCCCCACAGCCAGACCCCGAGATGTGCCTTTTGCAGCCCCTCACCCCTGACCCACCACTTCCGGCATCCATTTCTCATCCTCTTCCTCCTTCTCTCTCTTATCTGGTGCTTTCCCATCACCCCACAAACCCAGTCTTTATCTCCTCTGTGCAACACTGATCTCCATGCCCTCTCCCCACCACTGCTCCTCACAGTCACTCAGGGCTATCAACTGCACTGTGGTAGTCACACTGTAAAGTTTATGAACATTTACAAAAGTCTTAGGGGGGGGGGAAATAATAATAATAGCTGTTGTGTATATGTCAAAGAGTTTTATTTAAATCACAGCTTATACCTGAATCCTGACACCAGCAATCGCAGACACAGTCCTTCTCCCCTCAGCTGGTCGCTGGCCACACACTGCTGCTATATCCACTTCCTTCGTGCCCTCCTCTACACCTCCCCAAGGTGCCAGCTCTTGATCCAGCTCACCCCACGCTGCCTGCCTTCCTTGTGGTTCCCCCCAGCCATCACCCTTACCAGTGTTGTTCCTCCAGCAGCCACGTGCCCACACGGCCCCGACTCTGAGAGGGCCTCAGGGCAGTACCGCAGCACAGGCATTGGGCAACAAGACAGCAGCAGGAACAGCCATAAACCCTTTTGCCGGATTCCTGCCTTGTTACCACATGAACACAGCAGCTCCTCGGGCCAGCTCTGGTGTTACCACAGGCACAGCATGCATGTCAAATGGGGCACACGATTCCAGCACAAAAGTAAAGCAGTGCCGGAGGGGCTCACCTAGGGGCACAGCTGGCTGCCATCAAACGAGGCCATGGTGAAAGAAGCTGGACAAGATGCACTGCAACTTGAACTGAAGCATCGCAGGCCTCGGGGAGAAAGTACGTGACATGTCATGATCACTATCGTGCAGAAGACCAGACTGGATCAGGGTCTTCACCTCTGGTTTCTGTTCTGCAAGCAATTCTCCAGAGCAAGAACAGCCCCTGGAGAAATGCCTCCTGGCTGGACAAGCTCATCTGTGCTCACAGCAACGTGAACCTGCTCTCACGGGTACCTGTAGCAGAGCCACTCTCAAAGGAGATTCCCAAGGATTCATGGACAAAGATGCAGGTACAGATCATCACCACCACTGTTCTGTCCTCAAGTTTCTATGACTCTACCTATCAAATAGATCAAAGAGGGCAACCTCCCCTCTGCTTGCATTTCCAACTTTGCCTTCAAATCAGCCTCTCTGATGTCACTGCTTATCTTTCATTACCACTCTTTTTGTCTCCTGGTCTTGTCCATGGCTCTGGCCTTCTATTACGCCGTTTGCTTCGTTGCCAACGTTACTTTCTCTGTGCCCATCCAGCCTTTCTCTTCCTTCAAACTCACTCTTTGGATCAGTTTCACCAAAGACACATTCTTCCAGTTCATATTATGGCTTTCTTTATGACTGGGCTGTGAGATCAGAGTTTGCACAGGACTGAGCACATCCCTCCCAGACCAATGCTGTAAATAAATCCTCTCAGAATGCACGCAATAGCATCAAACGCAGTGGCAACATGCATGGTGTTCCTGCGCCAGATCACTGTGTATACACAGACGCACACACATAAAAATGCTTGTAAATGCTTTCTAAGAGGGAGGTGGGATGAGAGAGCTCTTCTAACCTACACAATTTGATGATTCTGTCATCTTTTGTTTGTTTGTTTGTTGGGTTTTTTTGCTTGTCATCAAGCAAAATAAGGAAGACTGGAACTGGAAACAGCACTGCTCACTTGACAGGATACAGCAGAGGTCTTCTCCCAGCTCTGCTGTAGCACCACAGTGTGACCTTTGCTATGACATTTCATTTCTCCAAACATCACAACTCATTCCAACTAAAGCAGATATGACATCAAAGGTCGTCTTCTGCAATGCATCTAGTATCCTACCAATGAAAACTGTGATATTAATAAGTTGATAATTACGACTGTGCTTAACACTATAATGCAAGGTATTATCATGGTATCGCCTGAAAAAAAACCTTGTAAATAGAAACCAACAGTAGAAGTCCTCACTGTTCAGAAAATATTTCATATGTTTCCCTTTCTTCAGTCCTCTTTGATAGGGTAAGGAGGGTTGGCTTACGTAAACATGCTATTTAAATGAGCCATTTTTGACCGCCATTGGCTCTCCTGAAGTGACTGGAGCATGGCACGACAGGCAGTGCATGTCCCTTACATGGAGAGGCTCATCCCAGCAGAGCTGCAGGAACAGAAAGACCAAGAGTGGCTACTGAGGCCAGCAGCATCCTGGCAGTACTGGGTACAGGAAAACAAAGTTGCCTTTACCACACAGATCTGGCAAACTCAATTCAGGAACCCGTCTTGGCACTGGCTGAGATGTAGATAAGGACAAGGAGCTCTGCAGTTCACTGTTCTGCACAAAGCAAATTTTATGTGGTAGAGAATTGCAGGCTCTGTC
The DNA here is from genome assembly GCF_000695765.1 of Mesitornis unicolor. Classification (NCBI taxonomy): domain Eukaryota; kingdom Metazoa; phylum Chordata; class Aves; order Mesitornithiformes; family Mesitornithidae; genus Mesitornis; species Mesitornis unicolor. The sequence continues at coordinate 2,771 of NW_010191682.1, read as the reverse complement.
CCGTTTCAGGCCCAAAGGTGTCTGTGCCTTCCCCAAAGGCACAATTTCACCCCTAGAAAGCGGGGAGTTCTTCAGTTGGCCCCAGTAAGAGAGAGATTTGTTTAGTTTGATACTGCGACTGTCACTGGGATTTTGAAATGTCACTCCCACACCCAGCAGATGCAGTTGGCTCGTGCCTCGCTTTAGAAAAACGCACCGAAGCTCCTTTTTTTTTTGTAATTGATGCAAAATGTTTCACAAGGCTGGAGCTTTATTTTGAAAAAAACCTCTTATTCCCTTTCAATTGAAAGCTATTTTAATTAATTCTCTTGAACATATTTAAACTGTTCTATCCTTTCCCAAGATGCTTTTCCAGGGACAAGCCATCTCCTTAAGTAAAAGCCATATGGCACCGAACTGAACTAAAAGTGCCCAAAATCAACACAAAAGAGTGAGCTGATGTTTCAGGAAGGTGGATCCTCCAGCTTATCCTCATTCTTGGTCCTGACTTTGCCAGAACTTCCATCTATGAATAACTCTGGAAGGATGATCAAGACAAATGCTTGTATAATGGGAGCTTGAAAAAGTAACTTGTTTTTAAACAAGCATGTAAGACAAATCACAACTGGCATGACAGTATAAAAAGCAAGTGAGAGGAGACACCAAAAACCTGTGGGAGAAAGAAGACATGAGTTCCAATTAGTTTTGGTACCTCATCTTACAAGTGAGCTCACCTAATAATTTGAGTACCAAAACTAATCTATTAGATGAGCTTTGCTGGTTTCTTCTTTTTAGTATCAATTTTCAATCCCTACAAAAATTGTCCCTAAGAGCTCTAAACACCACAAACCCACCTGCACTCTTCACATTCTCTTTACTCCTTCGAACTTCTTCCTCCTCTTTGGGCAAATACACCTGGAAGAAGAGGAAAGCCCTAAAAAATAGCCCCAAGTTTTCTGTATCTTGAATCCAGGACATATGAAAATGTGGATGTGGAAAGAAAATTTATTCCTGAGTTAACATTTCACTTGGAAATAAATTTTTGGGTTTTATTCTGTGGCAACCAAATCTCCTCTCCCTGCAAGTCCCGACATTGAACTTCATGGAAATTGGACCAGGCTGCTAAGAAAACTGCCCTAACATTTTCTAAGGGCCCAGCTCTATATACCCATATGCTGATCTTTAACTTCATCAGCTAAACATATTGGATTTTTTTCCTAAGGTTGGAACAACAATATTTACTCTCTGTTACATCATGCGAAGTTTAAAAGTGAACTCAATTGGTTTTGCTATTTGTCCTAAAACTAAGGCAGTGGCCACTTCATCATCAGCATTAAATTCAGCTTGCCCTTAAAACTCATCACAGTTCTCTGAATTGCTCCTCTGTTTTCACAGGAGGGTTGGTTGAATTTTCTTCCTTGAGGAAACTGGCTGTATACAAATATATCTGCCCGTGAGACGGTCACCATCATTTGGTAGAGAAAGGAAGACAAATATTCCGTGTACCAAACTCTACACGGTTGTTATCCTCCATTACACAAACACTTGGCTGGCTTCCACTATAAAATTTATGCACTAAAATTAGCTCCCACAATCACAATCAATTGCAACAATCAAGCGTAAGTAATTAAAAAACAAAAAGACGAGCATGGAAAACAATGTTACAGCACTGCAGTGGTTCGTCTGTTTATTTATAATTATGTCCAACACAGTCTTTCTATCCATCGCCCATAATGCTGCAAGTACACAACCAAGCTGAGTAACTTCTCATCGAGAAGCTTCCTTCTGCGACTCCTCAGAAAGTTTCCTTGTCGTTTTTCAGCACGCTCCCCATCTTGGGGAAGGATGCTGGGAACAGACCCTAGAGGCTCTGCAGTGCAGAGGATGCCCGCCTCCATCACCCCACATCCCAGCTTCACTCAGCACCTCTCAGGCTGCTTCACGTACTTGTGCATCCACTTCCCTTTCCTTGCCCTTGTTTCTGCAGAGAAGTGGCCTGGGCACCACTGCCATCTCCACACCTCCTCACCAAGGACCCACGCGCACAGTGCTAAGGGAGTGGGCAGTGCAGCTCCACGGGACCCCATGGAGCCACAGGGCTGGAGGACAACCCGGCCCTGGCTCTACAGATTCTTCCCAGGGCTGCATCCCAACTCCATCGCTGGCTGTTGAGTAGCAGAGCACAGGGGCTTTCCAGGACAGGCAGGGAGGGACGAGTCTCCAAAGCAGTACCAGGCTGCCTGTCACCATAACAACTTGCAGAGCAGGGACATGAGCATCAGCACTCCAAAAACATGAGTCTTATTTTCTCACTGCAGCGTGGGGAGGGGTAAAGGGTTAAAAGCCATGTTCCCAACAAACAGCAAAGCATCAGGAAGACTCCTCAAAGATTTTCATGACCGTGAATGACTTTAAGACAACTACAGAGTGAGTTGGTTGATTTGCATTTTTTTAATCATCCTCTTTGACACAGATGGCATATACTGTGTATGGTATGGTGCCAGAGCAGAACTCAGAGTTACAGGCAGATTTGTACAGATTTTTCCCTTTTGAAAAAACAACTCATGAAACTAGTAATAAATGTTACATTGTTTGGAATGAAAAGCAGATAATGTATCTAAACTTCTGGAAACTAAACACATATGGCAAGGATACGGTACAGAATATAGAATATAAATAATGAAAAAATCCTCTCTGTGAAATTCAGTGTAAATATTGCATCTGATTGTCTCTTCTCTCCCATACATGTTGAAGCAAATCAATTGTCCTGGTCTGAGCTAAATAGAACTAAT
>NW_010191681.1:47906-70195 GCF_000695765.1 Mesitornis unicolor | reverse complement strand
TGAGGTCCCTTCCAATCCCTAACGATCTGTGTGATTCTCTGATTCTGTGATATTTCATTATTTTTCCTATTTCCATTATTATCCTGTAGTATTAGTATTTTTGTTTCATTAAATCTATTAGTTTTCTTTTCCAACCTGTAAAGTCTCTCTCCCTTATTCTCTTCCTCTTCCCCTCCTGGGGTGGGGAGAGGGGTTAACAGAGAGCATCTGTCCAGCATTTAGTGGCCAGCCCAGCCCTAAACCACAACAGAGACATTTAAAGACCATAAAAAATATATTCTTTAAACTTTGACACTGTATTAAGGCATTCACTCATTCTCCCTGGTTTCTTCCTCTGTAGCTCCAGAGAAGCCAGTTCCAAAGAGATGGACTGTCCAAACATGGCAAGAATTGTTAGACTACATGTTCTCTTGGCAAATCTTATTTTCCACTACTCTAAAACTGTTACCAGTTTTTTGACCAACACTACTTAATCCAGCAATGTTTTCTAGCAGTAAAAGTTATCCCTTTATTTTTATTAAACATTTTTTCCATTTTCTAGATGCTGCACCACAAGAACATATGGCTCAAAAATCTGCATCACTTATATTCAGCATAAAAGCTTATGCTTCAAACAATTTCTTATGTTCAGCCCAATACACACATGCCCCTGAAGTGATATGACATCAGATTTTCAACAGCCTTGTCTTTAAAGGCTGACAGTACTTACAGTCTGGAATTGATGCTACCAGGTGCTTGAAATAACACAGCCTCCAACTCCAACAGTTGAAGCAGACTTTCCCAACCTCTAAAATTCAGATAGTCATCACACTAGTCAAACAGCCACAGGCAAGTAGGCTAAAATATGCTTTTCCACCCCCTTCTTATGACATCAGGTTTTGAAGAAAAATACAAACAGGTTATTTTGAAGAATGCACACAGTGCTTTTACCTTTAGCTTTTTCAGTGTTTTCAATGTATACCTATGTCAGTGAATACTGGATTCCAGTTTCTCCTTTAAAAGGAGAAACCTTGCTTTTAAAAAAGGTGTTATTTGCTCATCCCAGGCTGGGTATAATCAGTCATTACTGTGTGTCATGGTTTATATGTATGTAATATCTGACTCAATTTTAAGAATTTACAACTGTAAGTAATATGACAAGTTTGCTGCACGGATGAAATTATTATAGTTAAATACAAGCACAAAACCTCATATCTAAAGATGTGGGACTTTCATTTCTGAACCAAGGGGTCATTTCTTGTGAGTGTGGAGAAGAATGTGAACATAATGAGAAAAAAAATCAATAGTCAGCAGAATGATTTCAAGTAACTAAGTAGCTTTTATTTTGTTTTAAAAAATGGGATTTTAAAGTATAATTCACTTTGAAGGTTTTAACTGAACTGCAAAAGGTCAAGATTTTTATTATAGTTGCTTACAGTATATTGCTAGAACGTCAATAATCTTTAGTACTGATACCTGTTATAATAGAGCGAAAAGCTGCCTCTTTTTACTGTTGCCTGTACTACTTCTTTTAAATAGGCTTAACTATCAAAGAAAAATAAAGAGATCCCAGAAATGTGGTACCATCACGGAATGTTTTACAGTGTTTAAGACATTGTCAGCACTTTACACTATAAACCCTTGCTTTCGAAGTTTTATCACTGAGCCATAAAAATCAGTCCATTGTACAATTTCATGTATTAACTCTCATTTTAGGAGTCCATTTCCCCACCTCCACCTTTACTCCTCATTAAATATCCAGAATAATTTTTTTTACCTAAATTATAGAAAAATATTTTTAGAATACTCTTTTATGAGCTCTTTTCTCCCAGTTCCTTTCTCTTCACAAATACACAGCATGACATTTTAGAGTATAATGTAACAAAGCATTTCATATAAATGTAAGGTGATCTCTCAGCTTTAAAAGATATAATTATTAATAACTCAATAATTCTAATACATTTAATCCCCAAATCCTGAGCTTCTATTTTAGCTCACCATATTCTTTATTGAGAAATAAGTCTCTCAGCTTTTGCTTTTTTCTGCTGTTGCCACGAGCCTCAGCAACATCCCTACCTGACTCTGTGTAAGTCTGCCAACAGACATAGAAAGCTGTGAAACAGAACCACATGTTCATGAAATATTTGCAGAAATTCCATATCTTGGTGCTTGCTTTGTCTCTTTGTATCTCTGTGACACAGACACAAGCCATAACATTAACCTCACATATTCTTAGCAGACTTTGGTGTTACATGATGATAATGATTCTTTATTTCTATGAAGTTTCCCACATTACCTGTACTAGCATGTCTGGTAAGAGTGATCCTCTCTATATTGCGAAGAAATTTAATTAGATTTCAAATGGTATCAGAAATCTTTAACATTTCAACTCCTCAGCTGCAAGCCACAAGCCACAAGAATGGCTAGCAGTCATAGCCACAATCATCTCCCATATGTATGTTCCTGCACGTTTGGGGTCCTGATCCTACACTATTGTCAAGCACTCAGATTCACATTATCCTGAGCTCCTCAGCAACTCTCTTTGGTAACTCTACCACAATCATCACTGCAAGGCAGAGATCAACCTGTTTGCTGCTCACTTAGTTGGGAGTAGCCCTACAGATTAGTGCTAGTAAAATGAGTGCCCACTGCTTGAACTGTGTCACCCCACTCTTTGCAGAAGATCTGCAAAGGATTCACTTGTCAGCAGCAATCACTTTCAGATCTTCTGAAGGTGGCAAAACAAAATGAACCGCCTTGAAATACGCAAAAAAGCTGCCTGAGATGGAGTTATTGGTGGGGCAGCGAGTATGAAGAGAAAACTGTTCTCGTATAAATAGGTCTTATCAAAGACAGAAGCTCATGTGCTAAATCTTGTCCATCTTCTTTCAGTTACTGTGCAGTGGCTTCGGGAACTACAAATTGAGGAGAGGATAAACATCTATGAGGAATGAGAGCAAGTGACCCACTCTTTACTCTAGAATATGTTTTATTCCCCTTCATTTTCTCACACTAGATGCTTCTCCCTGATTTATTCTAGGCATTAAGTCTCCTGTCCAAGGATCTCGTAGACTTATCATCTCATCCTTCTGGAAAGAAAAACTCTTGTCCTTCCTTGCCTTAGTACTCCAGATGGCCATCTACAGGAATGGAGAAGGCACAGACTATTAAGAGAAGCTCTCGGCTCTCATGAGAACCATTCTTTCTCCTGGTGTTAGCTTGTTCAAAAACCCTTTGGAATGACTAAACTAACTCTTCACTGTGTTCAGCACTCTCATCCAGAGTAGGTGAGTTTCCTGGCTTGTGCAAGCTACTGAATGCCTAGCCTCATTTGACAGACTTGGTACATCAGCACAAATAGGTTCTGAGAAGCAGTAGGAAAGTTTCTGGTCTGACTTTTAATCCATTTTTTTCTCTCCATGACCCTTTTCCTGTAAAGCAGTCTTTTGACCAGCAGCAGCAAGTGATGCATATGAAAACTGACCGTGAGGGCTATGTGCAGGCTCTAGACGAGTCAAGCTTTTTCATGCATACTGCTGGATGCAGAGAGACCCTGTGGGTCTGATGGATGACATGGCTGAGCATCACCACACTTTCACTCCCATTGCTACAGTCCTGAAGAGTGATCTAACAGAGCGCTGGTCCTTTCTCAAGAAGTATGTTGTTGTAGTGTAACAAAAAGTATTGTATTAATTTGGATATCAAACACAAAGATAAACTCACTGGCATTCCTAGAAATAAGGCAGAGTTCTCTTGTCCCTTTCTGTCTGAAGAGAAGGAAAAGCACATCACACTTTCACACAGTGAAACTTTCTCTTTTCATTCTTTCTTATTTATTTATCTATTTACTTGTTTCATCCATTTGCTTTGTTTTGGTTTTTTTTACTGCTTTCTTTACGTTGCCTCAACTTTCTCCCCTGAGACATGATGCTTTCAGCTGCCATGTTGAACCTAGTTCTTTTCTCAAGAAAGTAATTACTGAAACCAAGTAAAATTAGTCTGTCTACTCAGTTGTTTATGATATATTGTCACTTTCCGAGATTAAGTCCTCTTAGAAAAGAGAGATTTGTATGTCCCAATCTTGCTAAAAAAGCTATCTGGAGAACTGACATAAAATCAAATAAACTGGTTTTAGTTTCTTTACCCTCTTCTCTTCATGTAGTCCATTGAAGAGTTTAAACTCCACTGGGAAGGGTATCAGATTTGTATATAGTATTTCTAATAGCACACATATGGCTCAATGAAAAACAGAAATAACAAGATATTCTAGACTCTCCTTGTTTTTCACGTAGTATGATCTACAGCAGCTGCACAGCTTGGATTCTTTTTGTAAGAGTATCACTAACGTTCAGATTAACCTTCAGTAAATCACACCATCACATTTTTCCTTAATTATGAAACGGTTATAGTAACATTCCATGAACAACAAAGCAGTTTAAGTCCTAAATGTGATCATTATTATCTAATTAACTTCAACTCTTATTGCCCTCCCAGAAATACATACACACTAAAACAAACAAACAAATCCCCAAAAAAACCCAAAACAAAACAAAACAAGAAAATCTTCCATACTTATGACCCTCTTAAAGGCCTTTTTACATCAAGTGAAAGACCAATCCACTCATCTTTATCAAGTGGAACAAGGATTCTACATTTACAAGTCATCATCAAATGGCAGGGGAGGAATCCAAAGGAAGTTACTGGTTTCAGAAGTACTTGGATGAAGCCATGCATTTTTATTTAACTACTCAACAGGACACAAGAGAGAGTTTTCATTAGATTATAGAGTAAGAATACTTGGTCATCAATTACGTCTTCCATTCTCAGACATTAAAATTACTTCGCTTCTATGGAAAACTACTCAGCTATAGTTGGAAGGTTACATTCTTTCTAAGACCACAACCTGAACCTAGGCCTTTCTATAAATAGATGTGTACAGTGGATATGTCATGACTGGAAAAAAAGGAAAATGAAAATTGAAGCTGATGCTAAATCTCCATATTAACACTTAGATTGAGAAGTCAGTGAAACAATTTTATCTTAATTTTATTATCAAGTTTAAAGTTCAAAGGTAGTTTTCCATGTATAAAAACTGCATCCACTCATTAGAAATGCTAAAATTGTAATCACTATTCCTGGATCATTTATTAATGGCAGTCACTTTTCTAAAAATAATGTTATCTGGACTCTAGCAAAACAAGAATGTGTTAACAATAGACTTGAAGTACACATCAGCTGCCTGAGATACAAGAAAGCATACAAAGTAACTGTCTAATTTTTGAAACATTTTCCTAATTGCAGACAGAAGAAACAAAGGAATCAAATTTCACAGCTAGTTTTCCTGCACTAGTATCAATAGACATTTTTCTTTTACCAAGTCAACAACCAAAAGAAGCCAATTCTGTTCTGAACCATCTGCTTTATTGTATTTCAAATTACTTATAATGATTATATTAATTTGAACATTTAATATTTCTGGCTACTTTGAAAGAAAAATGTGATTTCATAGACCAACTTTTCATTTAGTTTGGCTCACACACTCACAAGGGAGAGAACAGTTACTCTGTAACTGTTGTTTACGTCCCCAATCATAAAGTTAGTCAAGATTATGGAGAACTACACAAAAGAGTTTCAGGATTGCTTCAACCTACACTGAATTGGCAGTAGCACCAAACGAACATACAAGTAGCCACAAATGAGACAATTTTGTCCCCTTTGACCAATTCAATCAGATAACATAAATTTATGGTAATCATCATTAGGGATTTAGTGTAGGCAAGAATGTGAGAGAAATCTCACATTTCTCTACAGAGAAATCATTACTTTGAACTCTAGTCAAGTCCAAAGCTATGTCTGAAGACAGTATCAGGCATTATATGTGAGTCTTCTTTGTCTTCATTTTCTCAGTTTCCACTTTTCTTTGTTTCTTTCTCATCTTCTCCTCTTTAAATATCACCAAAAACAACAAGAGAAAGCAGTTGAATAAAGGGCACTGTCAAAAGAAAGTGCATTGGCGGGAATAATCTAAGTAATGTAAATACTAGACATTTCATTCCCAGTTTTTAATTCCAGCAATCCTAGAAGTCCACCAAATCAAAAATCTTTTTGTTTTTTTCAGCTGATACATCTGTATGAATATTTTTTTTTTACTTTTACTTTGAGTAGTGTAGTTAAATAAAAGATCGGTTAGGTGTTCCAATATTTCTTTGGATCTGAGCAAAGATATTCGTACTTTGAATTCTTTGATGAGTTTGATGAGGTGCTATTGTAGATTAAGAAATTTACTGTGAATGAAGAAGGTGAACCATAGCACAATGGGGCTCACTCCATGCATATCTTGCTAGTCAATAAGTTACTTAGTTGCTGGTTTAACAAATTCTGTTGGTAAGCCAAAGGGAGGTGATAGGTACTTCTGAAACTAATAAAAGCCTGCTCAGAAGCCCCATAGATAGTAATTTGCTGAGACTGTGAGGAAAGTTTGGTGCAGGAGTTGATGCATTTGGGATTTTTGCCTGAGAAAACTCATCAACTCAGGGCAGGGATGTTCCATGAAATACTGCCAGCTTTTTGGATAAGGAGAAATTTCTATCCATGTATACAAGCTACATATAATTCCATTTTTTCATATTTTTATGATTATAATTAAATTTCCTGTTAAAGATTTCCTTTACTTTCTATGACTGGATTGTATTTCCAAGTTAGGGAGTTTTTCCTGTTGCAAGGAGGTTACAGAGTATAGTTACTTTTGCTGGGATTGTGAGGCACAAGACAGTTTATTTATTGATTAGAAGCCATATTAAACATGTTGAACTAGGTGGGTTTCTTTCTGCTTCTGTGTGGTGAAAGAGCTACATATACCATCTCTTCTCATAAAATATTTGTTGGTAGAGTGTTGTGGATATTATAGTTATCATAAAATAGTATTACAATACAGTAGTGGAACTATAATATTGTTTGACAGATGAGTTGATAATGAATAGAGAAAATATATCCATTGCCCATTTTAAAGTGCTTAAGCATAGTTTTGGGAAAACATTATTATTTTTACCCTTATATGCTGCACTGCACAAACTTGCAAAGGAATTATAAAACCTGTCTGGATTAGTAGCTAAGGGGGTCCCTTAATGATTTACTGAAAACACAGATACCATGACAACATCCGCTTTTTGCACCAATGAAATATAAGTGAAGACTTAATGGCAGAGGCATGTCAGAGTGCCACTTCACTCTAGCTGTCCTTTAGCCTGTGTAATGGCACTTTGGATACACTTTGAGACTGACATAACTTATTATAATGGTGCCAAAATGAGGTTAACAGAAAACTGGCATGAAACCACCTTTGCACCCAGTTGCATAAAGCCAAAATGTGCTGAAGCTGTTTCTGAATTTATTTTAAGATTTTGTAGTACACAGTGAAACTGAATTTAAATTCTAAGCACTTCTCAGAACTTTTACCAAAATATCATTACTTAAAATTTTTACTTCAAACATCATGTTAAAACTATCCAGTGCACATAAGAAAGAATTAAAATAGTGATGAACACATAATCTAAATGTAGGAACAGAGAGGAATCTAGAGAATTAATGGGTTGTTTCCTCACTATGTTTTTGTAATCTACTAGTGTATCATAACACCCAACTGTCTCAATCAAGGAGGTTACTATTTCCTATCTCATCTAAAAGGAGTAGAAGTAAAGAGTTACTTGAAAATGTTGCTTGTAAAACTGAACAATATTTCTCTTTCACAGATCTTGTCAGTGCTTTTAAAATTGTTAATCTCCTACTGCATATTTTCACATTTGATACACAATTATTATTTACAAGCAATGTTAATTCATTTGCTTTATGAAATGGATAGTTGTTATGCATGAGTTGTTTCCTGTCCCTCATAACTGAAATGAAAGTGAGATACTGCATCTCTAAAGGCTTCCCTAAAAGGAACATTCATAAGTAAATAGCATAATTAAACATTCGTTAAATTGGCACTAATGTACATTGAATCATGTCTTACCTAATTTGAAGAAAATCTTAGCAGAGTTTGAAAGAAAGGATGACTCAGCTCCTTAGTTTCCAGTGTCAGTCTAGAACTGTCATGTCATCACTACATGTAGTGATGAGTTTTCTCAGAATTACTTTTTTTGCCTGTGACTTTTTGACAACAGAAGTCCTCATACTGCTTTTATAGCAACACTAACAGATTTCTTTTTATCAAAGCATGTGAGATAAATATGGAAGATTGGCGAGGAGGATTGTAAAAATGTTCAAGTGACTTGCAGCTGAGCTGTCAAAAAACACATATATTGTACTAACTGCTCTTTAGTCATTTATGCTTGACAAGTAGAACCTCTGTGCTTAGATAACATAGGCTTGTGATAAACTCAGAGGCACACTATCTAACACACCTGAGATTCCTGCCGTGCCATGGGAAAGATCAAAACACAACAGTGGAAAACTACACCTGAGAAACAACCCTAAAATACAGGCAATAGCAGCAGTTTCAAAATCTCTCGCTTTTGCCCTAGCAAGAACCAAGCTTTACAGTGCCCACGTCCCCACTTGCATGCCTCTGCCCAAGTGCTGCTTCAAAGATCCCCCAGTTGACGAGGTAATGAGAATAAATCTGCAATCTGTGTCTCATCTGTGGTTTTGTGGTTTTTCCTGTGACCTGCCTGTGTCAGATCACACAAAGCAATATGTTTCTCAGAATTGTATCAAATTTGAAAGTTTCTGACTGGAAAGTTTTTGCATTTGAATGTTTTCTGAGGAGAGCAATAGAGAGAGATCTAACTAAGAAACTTGTATGTTTGCACACAGAATACATACTTTGACATGAATTTCACTAAAATAATGGGCTATGGACATGGCCCTTTAAGAAGCTACCTGAAAAGCTCCCCCTTTTGCCTTTGTCAGACCCACCTCTGACCAGGGCCAAGCCAATCAGCACCCCTGCGAATTCATGAATTTAAGGGGGGTGCAGGGCATGCCTCGCTCTTTCTCTGGCACTGGCCCTGACCAGCGCAGCCCCAGGTGCGGGTGGCATGGCCCCGGCCTTGCCTGGCTGGGCTTGGCCAGCCCCGATCACAACTTAAGCTTAAGCCCCGCTGCCGCTCAACCCAAAAAAAAAAAAAGAGAGAGAGCGCAAGCCAGGATCTCCATAACCATCGGAGGAGACCTGCAGTGGAGAAAAGGAGTGGGACCCGAGGAGAACAACTTTGAAGAACACCAAGGTTGGTTTGAAGGAAAGAAAAGAGGGGGAGGAGGAGGAGGACGCAGAACCCAGGTTTCCTCTTTACAACCCGTGGTGAGAGCCGGGTCGACTGGTCGTGTGTGAGGGAACTGTGACCATGGGCAGACTCAGACTGCAGTTTTTGTGGACTTGGGCTGAAGCAGTTTCATGTGTGAGGGAAACTGCAAATGTGGGCAGACCCATATTGGACTTTTGAGGACTTTTTTCCCCTATGGAAATGAGGTCATGTGGAAGCAGAGACAGACACTGGGCTGAGGTTTTTTCCTACCCCTTTAAGAAGCACGTGGCGGGAAGACTGACTGCAAACTCCCACTTGCCTCAAGGCAAAGGGGGAGGGGGAAGGTGAAGGAACCGGGAACAAAAGCTGAGCCCAGGAAAAAGGGAGGGGTGGGGGAAAGGTGTTTTGATTTTAAGATCTGGTTGTATCTGTCATTGTTCTACTCTGATGTTGGTAACAAATTAAAATTGTTTGTTGTTTGTTTTTTTTTAATTATTCCTTACGATGAGTCTGTCTTTTGCCTGTGACCTGTTTAAGTGGTGAGAAGCCCTCCCAGTCCTTATTTTGACAAGCTCTTTTTTGGGCATCATGGTGCTCAGTTATGCACTGGGCCTAAACCACGACATTGATTATTTTCATCATGGATGCTGGGTTGCATTAAAAGGGCATCACCAGCAGAGATAAAGAAGTCATTATCCCTCTCTGTGGCACTGGTCAGACCACACCTTGAGTACTGAGTACAATTTTGGTCTCCGCTACACAAAAAAGATTCGGACAGGTTGGAAAGGGTCCAGAAAAGGGCAACGAGGATGATCAGACAACTGGAAGACCTGCTGTATGAAGAAAGGCTGAGAAAACTGGGCCTGTTCAGCCTTGGGAAGAGAAGGCTTAGCGGGGACCTTATTACCATGCACCAATACATAAAGGGTGGCTACCAAGAAGATGGAGACTCCTTTTTCACAAGGAGTCACATGGAAAAGACATGGAGTAATGGACACAAGTTGCTTCTGGGGACATTCCAATTCTGAACTCCAGAAGAAATTTTTTTACCATAAGATCAATCAGACATTGGAACAATCTCCCAGGGGATGTGGTAAATTCCCCTATATCGGTCACTTCTAAGCGTAAGCTTGACAGGGTGCTGAATAATCTCATTTAAACTATACTTTTACCTTTAAAGCTTGGACTAGATGATCCTTGTGGTCCCTTCCAACCTGGTATTCTATGATTCTATGATCATTGAGCAAAAATAAATGTGAGCTATGACAAAAAATCTACAGCTACCTTTTCCAATGGATGGCCTCATGATGACTGAGCAGGTAGTTAAAAATAAAACCTCGCAGAACAGTTGTCAATAAAATCACTACTGGTACCCTCTTTACAGGAACCAGGACATAAAGTTTCATGTAACATGACTTAGTTTATATCTTTGAAAAAAATATTCTCCCATTGCAGCTAAGTCACCACAGTCTGAGGAAACATGGATTACTTCCATGAGTCAAAGCTGGCTCGCAACTTTCAAAGCTTATTTTACATTTTTTTCCATTTCCCTTAGCTTATGCTCAGCTATTGCAGCACAGGAGTATATTTGCTGATAATATGAATCTTGAAAGCCAGTCCAAGTACACCCCTCAAGAAGGTTAAAGAGGAGAAGCCATTTAGCCGTGTTTTTGGAAGCTGCACAGATGACTTAAAGTAAGGAAAACAGAGGGTTTCTGACTCAGTTAAACTAGCAATTTTAATTAGGCATACTAACGTGTTTCTCTTATGAAGAATGTCTTCTAGCCTCATAATTAACAATGTGAACAAGACTGTCAGGAATATTTGTTTAGCAGACCATAAGAGCTTCTGTCAGCCCCATCACATTCAAGCAAATACCAGCCATATCTCCTAGCCTACATCCTCCTGTGCCAGAAGTAAAACTCAAACGCAAAGTTTTAATGAGATGTAGAACATACCCCAGTTAGGTTCCCCATCTTGATAAGTAGTGAATGTGGATTTGTTGGTTATCTACCAGATGTCCTGAAATCTATAGAAAGCCTATTCGTGCTTTCATTTTCTTTCTGAAATATTTACCTTACTTTTAGTGTAACACTCAGCAACATAAATATTAATTACTTACTATTATGAATACTTACTAACTCATTAATGATCACAATACAACCACACTCAACAATGCAGTGGAAGAGAACATGCAAAACAAATTCAGCATACAAATAAATATACATTTGAAAAAAAAAAAAACAGAAAGAGAAAGATAGAAGTGAACTACTTAGTCACACACACACACAAAATAATTAAAAAGACCAGTCCAAAAGCAAGCCGGACATGCAGATGAACTGGGTGCTGATAAATCAGTTGGCAACTGAACGAGTTGACAACCCACCCTTATATAAAATAAGAGCTAGTACAGCTAATCTTATTTCTAATGCTTCAATTACACACAAGCATTATTAAAACTCATGCTTAGAGTGGTCACATACACAGTCACAAAGTCACACTAGCTGACTCATTCCTACAGCACTCATCACCTTCCTGGCCACCAGCCACACTGTGTAGCAATGACAGGGAAGTCATGCTCCTACATACTGTTGCTGGGACAGGGTACATGAGGGGTACACACAATGCTGGAGACCTGTGTCTGATCCCCAGGGAACACTCTTACTGATGTAGACCAGGGTCTATGCACACAGATTCTCTGCTTCAGGCTCACCACTACAGCAAGCTCTTCTCTACTCTCATCTGCAGTCAGTACTGCCATCAGGTGTCCTCCAGGATCTTAAAAAAGATCTTCAGTCAAACATTTGGTGTGAATCACCCACTCAAGTAATTTCTCATTCATCTCAACATGATTTTATACAGCCATCCTCAGTGCCTAGCAAACTTCTGCTGTTAGTTTCAACCAACCACCATTAAGATCAACAGTTAGTTCCTTCCTTTGTTACACCAAAACCTTACAGTTCCTTCAGTTCTATTACCATCATTTTAAAGCTGTGGTTTACACATTTGTCTCTGGCAGACATCAGGCATCAAAAAAACCATCATGGAGTTAGAAAGGTGCAGAGGAGTAATTCCCAGATGAAGAAGGATGGGATTCTTCCATCTTGAGAGAAAGATGACAAGGTATCCTTGAGTGTCTGAAAAATCACAAGGGTGAGTGAATGCGGAACTATTTATTCAACAAGTCCTTAATAGAACAAGCCAGCACTCAATTAATCTATTAGATCAGTCTAAAACAGGAGAAGAGATGTATGCACACAACAGCAAGTGAACTTCTGAAATGTGTTGCCTTGGGAGGCTTGTGGAGGCAGCAGATTCAAAAAATAATTAGACAAATTTAGAAGACAACAGGTCCATAAACAGGTACTAAAGTGAGTAAGCAAAAACACACTTTCTAGTATCCTTAATCTAAATAACTGTGGATTTATCATTTCTTCAATATCAAGAACTTACAAGTTCTTGCCATTCTTGTTCTGTTCTTATATTTTTATAAGGTTTTCAAGACCTGATTGGATAAAGCCCTGAGTAACCTAGTCTTACTTCATAGCTGAGACTGCTTTGAGTAGGAGGTTGCACAAGGTTGAACAAGCATGGCTTCATGAGCTCCCTTCCAGTCTGAAATATCCTATGAACTCATGACTGCAATAAGTTGCACTCAAGGACGTGATTTTTGTAACTGTGACTGATACATCCTAGTATAGTAATATATCCTAGTGCATTCTGAAGGACTACAGGTAAACCAGCAGACACCAGCTTAGACCAAGATAAGGAACCTGAGGAATCTACAAATAAAACTTACGAGCTCAGGAAAGACCATATATGGGAGAAAGACTCAGAGTTCATGGAAAGGACATTAAGAGCTACCTCTACAGAACAACTAGGGACCACCAAAGACCACCAAAAGACTGTCTGTACACAAGCACAGTTTGATCAGAGAATGATTAGGCAGATATTTAAATATATTATAATAATATTTAAATTGCTACCAATCATTGTTACTTTGATTGCTTAATCTTGAAACTTTTGTGTATATATGCCAAGAAAAGTGGCAGTAGTTGCGTATGTAGGGACACATTTAACACCCATGCACCTGGCATCAAGTAATGGATGTCTGCTTCTGAATGCTACATTGGTGTTAAGAGGTTTCTTATTCCTGATTTTGGTGACATGGGGCTTTTTTCATTCATATTGCCAAGTAAAAGATAAAATCCCTATAAATTAACCCACTTTTGGCCAATTAGTGCTTCTGATCTTTTAATTATCATGTAAAGTTATATAGTGATTTTTAAGTTAAAAGTTCATTACAATACAGCTGTGACCAGTATTGCAATGGCCATAGTAATTAAATCCTTTCAATTCAGTTACAAATTTTAATGATATGTAAGGAACATAGATAGGGTAATTTTCTCTGTCTTGGAATTGAAAACTAATCAAAAGAGAATATTCTCATAAACATATGTTAAGTATACTATTAAATTTATGTCTTAAAATATATTGGATAACTTATTTTCACACATACTGAGCTGCATTCCCATATACAGTTATAAAAACAAACCCACATAACCACCTAAATATCAATGAAAGTGAACAAGAATCCCATTTCCTTCCCTACTTTGACAATGTTTTCTGCTATACTGGCACTTTACATTTGAAATGTACAACTTGTGAAAAAAATACAGACAATTCATATAACAAGAAACAAGCCACAATATGTCAATAGTGTGGGAGCTTTTTCAAATTAAGTAACTCATATTGCTTCAACTCCTATATTATTCACAGTAATAATGACTACAGTTTACTGACATAGACATTAAATTCTTGACTCTGTATAACAGCAACCTTTTAAAAAATTCCAGATATAGGCATCATAAAGTTAGGAGTTGGCATTTCCAGTCTGCTTACAAGCCCTGCACCAGAGAAAGCAAAAACCTACAGAAAAATTACAGACCTATATTCAGTATTATTAGCAAGTTATCCTCCTGGCAAATTTAATCAGTATTCCAAAAACCATCATACATTAATACTTTACAAGGAACGGCGATATTCAAAATCACAGCTGAAATAAATGGAGAAATAAGCAATATCTATTCTTATCTAACACATACACACTGCTGACCAAGTCTGATGATCTTTCATGCGTACTCATGTAAACTTTTCTTGTCTAAGGCCACACACTTCAATAGAGCAAACACCCAACCTTAAGGATGCTGACTGAGACTCATATTCCCCACAACACTTCTCCTTCCCTGTATTTCTTCTCCATCTCTTCTGCTTTTCCCTTTTCCCCTTTCATACATACTTAGGAACTCAGGCTATAAAGTAGTGGTCATTTAAGGCCACTTCCACCAATTTAATCATGTAGATATAGAGCTGGTATACAGCTAGATATACAGCTGATATACAGATAGTGCAGAATTCTTCAGTGTCCATTCACAAGTTGTAAAACACCACTCAATGCAGAAAACATGCCTTAGCATCTGATGACAGAATAGGGCCTTTAGTATAAAAGATCAGAAGCCTTTAAAATGAAAACATGCCAGGGGAGAAAGCCTGCAGTGTTTAAGGATACTACTTATATCTTGATATCCTGTAATACAATTGAACTTTTTGGTGAAAATATGCAGAGGATCCCTGAAACAAGATCATATAAAACACTACAGGGGAGTAAAACAATTTGATATAGGGAGAAATTCCTTCTTTTCCCTAAATCTGGCTATAGGTTTAATCTGGGGTAGTGAATTAGAGACTGCCATGCCAACCAGCTACAGACAAATAAAAGGGTTTCTCAACTTGACTGGAATGACAAGTTTTCTATGGCATCTGTCCTTGTCAACTGCCAGTGTAGCTCCACTCTTTCACAGGAAAGCAGAACAAACCCTTAACCTAGCCCCAATCCCAACCCCAGCACTTCTCCCCAAACCAAAGTCACATATGGAAAGAGAAGATATACTTTCTAGCAGAGTCAGAAACCTATAAAGACAGAGTAATTGAATATAACACTGATATGGTGCAAGAAAAAAGAGTGATCATATCTCCTTCCAATTTCTGTTTGGTACTCAAATATAGGATCTGGAGCAAGTTACACTGTGCCTTCCAAGCTAGCTGACAACGAAAAAAGAGAAAGGAGGGAATAAAAAACGTTGATTGCCCAATGTGCCATTGCAGTCAAGAAATGGCTATATATCCATCTAAAGTGCTATCTCCTCCAGAATAATACTGCAGCACTGTTCACTATGTTTCAAAAAAAGTGTTAAAGAATTGGCAGAGGTTCAGAAAAGGGAGTTCTAATCTCAGAGAAAGGTTCAGGGAAATGATCAAAGAGATGGAAAAATGCACAAAAAGGTTAGAATTGTTTTACTTAAAAAACAGATAGATAAAAGGTACTCTACTATGTATACCAATCATAATGGAAACATGCACTGATAGTCAGGAAATAGGTGGAAGTTTCTGATCTCCATTTCTTGTAACAAGTGGACTGTGGAAAAAATTCAATTAAAGGGTGGTAAATTAATCATAAATATTTTTTTCTTCCAAATAGTAGAATAGAAGCCACCATCCAAGCTCAAAGATATCCAAAAATAATATCTGTACCTGATATATATCCTGAATTCTTACAAGAATCAAAAATCTGTATTTTGGAAAATGTCTAAAATCTCAGAACTAAGGGTAAAAGCTTTGTATCCACCAGAAGTCAGTTTAAGACATAGAAGAACAGAAAAGAAAAATAACATTGTCAATTATTCTACATTAACCAAACCAGAAATTCTCACACAGAAAGGAGGTTAAAATCATCTAGAAAATTAGTGTCATTTCACTTTTAGACAGAAATAGATCAATAGCGACAATGGTATGTTTGAAGTAATCATACAGTTTAAATATCTAGGTAAACTGAATGCTATTGTTTATGCGACATGTTTATTTTTTTATTAACCAATACTTTTTATGTGATTTTATTCTTCACTTTCAGGTATGACTTTTTTTGCATTTGAGTTCAAGCACACATCATATACTTTACCTCATCTCTACTTCGATACAAACTTCATCCTAAGAAGCAGCTTGCTGCAAGTTTAGGTAAATTATAATGCATGATGCATACTTTATTGTACATACATACATCACAGATATTAGGCATTTCATTATTTTAATGGCAGTATAGCTACTGAATAAAAAAGGAAAGAGATATCTTTTAGTAGGTAAAGGAAACATACAAGTCTTCACTTCCAAAAGTTATACCAATTCCAAAAGTTTAAACAAATATGAAAAATAGGAGAATAATGTGTCATGAATTCCACAGTCATTTGCTGATAGTAAAGTGTGTCTGTGATAAACGAAGCTCACAAGACTGTTAAAAACACTATTTTTGTACTCTTCACAATTGTGTTTTTATACAAGGATTCATTTTAATGAAATGTAAAATTAAAGTCCCATTTTTCCATTTGCTAGTACATTACTAGAGCATTTTTCATAAGGCCATCATAGCCCTTTATTTCCTTTGTTATTTAAACATTCATTCTTCATCAATGTATCTGGTTTGCCTCAACAGGTTTATTTGGTTTGGTTTCACTCATTTTGCTTACATGTATCCAAATTATTTCTGCTATTTAAAAAAAGGGTATAAAATAAGTGCAAATGCACCAAATTTCCTAACATCTTGCATTTTATTTTTATTCAGTCATTCCAAAGCATACATCAGTATCATTTCCTTTGGATGATTAGAAATTTCAGAAAAAATGTCAAGACTGCCTGCAAAGAATTGCATAGTCAAATGGTCTTTGGCATGCAAAAACTTATCAGACACTATGCACTGTGTTGTGGTCATCATGTACCCCAATTAGAGCTTATTGTTCCTCAATTATGGTTAGTTTTTTAAATGGCAGGAAGAAGTAACAACAGTTGGTGAGATGTTCATATATCGTGCAACAACTTATAAATTGAAGTCTTTTATTTTTGTAAAAATAAGAAAGGAATGGCTGAAAGAACATTGTCATGAAACTTGAAATTAAAGTGAAGCATTCTTCTCTGTGGTCATAGAATCAGAATCTTTCTTACATTAACATTCAAGCAGATACAGCTTTGACTTTATATCATGCTGCATTTCTGAATGTTTGGTAAAGTGGCCTCAATGGGTTTTTTTTTTGTCTTAATGGAATATTATAAAGCTTTGATTTTAAAAACACAAATACAAAACATCTAATGGCCTCTCTTAATTTTTTTTTTAAGGAAGCAAAACAGTCTCCCAGACTTGATATGGGATTAAAAAGAGAGAGCTGTTTTCTCATTTTTCCCCTGTTAATTTACAATTTTTTTAAAAAAAACAGTAATATTTACAAAACATTACTGTATTGTTAATACATTATTAAAAGATAATTTTACAATTAAGTATTTTAAAGGGTTTAATTTGATAATTTTATGCATGATCTCTGCTAGTCTTTAGAAATTAAACCGGGAAATAATATTTGTATATATTTCTTTACTAATTATCATGGTTGAACCCTGGCTAACAGTTAGCACCACACAGCCACTCATTCACTCCTCCCTAGTGGGATGGGGGAGAGAATTGGAAGGGTAGAAGAAAGAAAACTCTTGCGTTGAGATAAAGACAGTTTAATAGGTAAAGCAAAAGCTGCAAAGCAAAACAAAGAATTCATTCACTACTTTCCATCATCAGACAGGTGTTCAGCCAGCTGTAGGAAAGCAGGGCTATATCACATGTAGCGGTGACTTGGGAAGACAAACATCATCACTCTGAACAACCTCCCCTCCTTCTTCTTCCCCCAGATTTAGATGCTGAGCATGACATCCTATGGTATGGAATATCCCTTTGATCAGTTGGGGTCAGCTGTCCCAGCTTGTCGTCTACCAATTTCTTATGCACATCCAGCCTACTTACTGGTGGGGGGTGGTGTGAGAAGCAGAAAGGTCCTTTACTCTGAGTAAGCCTGCTCAGCAATAATGAAAACATCCTTGTATTATCAACACTGTCTAAAGCACAAATCCAAGACATATCCTTACACTAGCTCCTTGAAAAAAATAACTATCCCAGCCAAAACCAGCACATTAACATTTTTAAGTGTTCTTCTGTACATGTGGTAACAATTCTGCAGTGTATTCACTAAATTTATCCAAAATGCGACCAAGCGTAATCTTTGGATAGCCATGTGAATTTTGAAGTGCTCTTCAGAATTAATTTGGTCACACAGATGAGAGCTAGAGAGTAGTGAAAGGCTGAGAGCATCTGCTGTCTTACAGTAGCTGTCAATGAGTACAGATTGGATTACTGAAAACATCTGGATCTCACTCTAACCAGTGACAAAAATTTCACTTTAGTGATGAGACCAGAGTCTTAATTGGTGTAACATACACATTACACAGAGTGGCATAATATTCAATTTATATAAATTTAGTTTGTTCTATGTTTTGTTCAAATTACGTTGAAAATTATTTCAAATAGATCTTTCTAGAGATCAATTCCTAAAGCTTTTTTTTTTCAGCAGCTCCCTTTTTTCCCCCTGTGTTCTGCTTTGATTTGTTAAATAGTAATTCTGTCACTGAGTGGCAGTGTCCATTACAGACCTTCCTCAGTCCTTATTTTTCAGCCACATTAGCCCTTAAATGCACCATAACCCAAATCTAGGCAGCTGATACGTTTCTGCAACTAAAAGAAGTACGCCCAGCACAAGAATTAATAACTTGGGAATTAATTAGACCCACTTCTGTTCTACTACCATTCTAAAACATCCATTCTCCTGCAGATTATAACTCCGTAATTCAGATAAACAGAAATCAATATGGCTCAGGACACTCCCATACTATCAGGATTTTAAGTCAGAATACTCAGCATTGTTGGTTTTTTAAACTAAATCCCTTTACTATGCTCTTGAGCCAGATTAGAAACATCCTAACTTGTCTGCTATTACATTGCAAGTAACCGAAGAGAAGACAAAATTTTCTTTGCTGTCAGACTATGTCGGTGTGACTGCCTTGTGCAGCAAAAAGCACCCCTTCACTGCATTCAGAGAGAACAAGATCCCTCTGAAGAAGCTGGACACGGATTTCTTGCCATCTGCAGAGAGAAAGAAGCATTTTTGCCACCACAGAAGGCTCAAAGGAGTATCAAATTCCACAAATGCATCTTCCTATCACTCCTGCTACATATACAGAGAATAGCTATAGATCTACCAGAGAAACTGATACTACAGAAGAGAATAACTAGACTTCTAGCCTACCAAAAGTCAAGTCCAAGGTTTGATACGAGTGTCCTATGTTATTTCATAGGATCATAGAATCATAGAATGGTTTGGGTCAGAAGGGACCTTAAAGATCAACCAGTCCAACCCCCCTGCAATGGGCAGGGACAACCCGCACTAGACCAGGTTGCCCAAAGCCCTGTCCAAGCTGGCCTTAAACACTTCCAGGAAGGAGGCATCATTATTTCATATCAAGGGTAATGGTGTCACAAGAAGAAATGAGTACAAATTAGGCATGAAGAACTGAAATTTTTCTGGAAATTCAAAGCAACTGCGTTATTACTGGTCACTGTCCTGAAGCACTGGAAAATTCAAACATCAAACTGCTTTTAATGTGGACTTCAAATTAATTAATGGTGTTGCATGATACAATTTCTTGTAATATTAAAAAAAAAAAAGAAAAAAAAAAGAAGCCTTGCTTAGCTAACCAGGCTATAAATAGGAACATCTGTTATTTCATTGTTTGCCTCACAAACTGCAATGATTAAAGTCACTGATTAAGGCACATTTTCAGCCAAGACGGTCACCTTACTTGCTTAAGACACTAATGCTGCAATTCAATTGTCAGTGTTCTTATTCTGATGTTCATAATCTCCACCTTTTCACGAAGTAAATATGCAGCACAAGAAGGATTCACATTTCCATTGTGCTATCAAGAACTGCCAAATAACATAAGAAACTACCCATATCATACTCCATTGTTATAAAAGCCTATAAAGGTAAAAAAGTAGCACTACGTCACCCATTTTCTACACATAAGTGGATTTCTTTTTCCCCACTGAGTGTTCTTATGAGAAGGAAATACTAGATATCACAATCTTTGATGGTAATGCAGTACAGTCAGATTTGAATTCAATTTAAAACAGCAAGAGTTTTTTATAGAATGTTTTTTGTAATGTATCACTGTCTTCTAATGTGTTCTTGTAAACTGTCTTTTCAACTGCATATGAAGTAATTACATTTTGTCTTAGTTTTATATGCTCAGTATACACTAATAGTATAAATTATGCACTTTGCTCTCTAGTATGTACTTTTTATATACGTTATATATGACTTAAGGAATACAGAACAACAACAATGGAGACACCTTTCTACCTGGAGCAGCAGGTATGGCAGGTGTGCCTTCCCCTCCTCCTCCGTTAACTACTCCACCTTCCCAAGTGCCCTTGAAAAAAAAAATACTATGTTCTGCAAGGGGAACTGAATAATGAGAAGAAGGCAACTCAGCTAGCTTGGAGGCACCAGGGAGGCTCAGTCAGATGAAACCATGCAGTAAAAACATCTTCAATTAAGAAAGACAGATGGGTCCTTGTCATAGGGGACTCACTTCTAAAGGGAGCAGAAGGTTCCATATGCAATTGAAACCCACTTCTTAGGGAACTCTGCTGCCTTCCAGGGGGCAAGATTAAGGATATACAGAGAAAATTCCCTACCCTAGTCCAGCCCTCAGACTAATATCCATTAATGGTCTTTCATATAGGCAGTGATGAGATGCATCAAATAGTTTTAGGGCAATAAAGAAGGACTTTTCGGGGCTCAAGATGGTTAGTTAAGGGATTGGGAGCACAAGTAGTGTTCTCCTCTATCCCACTAGTTGCAGGGAATTATAAGGTGATAAACAGGAAAAGCCAGTAGATCAATGGCTGGCTCCTTTTATGACAAGGTGACCTGCTTAGTGGATGAGGGAAAGGCTGTGGATGTTGTCCACCTGGACTTTTGAAAGGCCTTTGACACCATTTCCCACAGCATTCTCCTGGAAATACTGGCTGCATGTGGCTTAGACAGACATATACTTTGCCGAGTTAAAAACTGGCTGGATGGCCAAGCACAAAGTGTTGTTGTGGTGAATGGAACTAAATCCAGTTGGCGACCAGTCACAAGTGGTGTTCCCCAGGGCTCAGTGTTGGGGCCAGTCCTGTTTAACATCTTTATCAATGACATTGGACAAGGGGATAGAATGGACCCTCAAAAGGTTTGCAGATGACTCATTACAAGGGACCACAGTGGAGCTGGGGAGCAGATGGTGGTGGATGCTGCCGAGCACGTGGCGGTAGCCTCAGCTGTCCCACGATGTGACAGCAGCCCAGGAAGCAGCCCAGAAAGCCAGGAAAAGCCCGTGAAATTTCAGGCTTCCTTGGTTTTTTAGACTGTGGCCAGAAAGGGAAGGGAGCAATACTCATCTCTGACCCCTCAGGGTCCAACAGATACTACCTGTCCTTCCCTTTCAGGCCGTTAACCCTTAAACCATAACAACACTAAGTTGGGTGGGAGTGTTGATCTGCCTGAGGGTAGGAAGGCTCTGCAGAGGGACATGGATAGGCTGAATCAATGGGCTGAGGCCAACTGTATGAGCTTCAACAAGGCCAAGTGCCGGGTCCTGCACTTTGGTTGCAATAACCCTATGCAGCACTACAGGCTTGCTGGGGATGAGTGGCTAGAAAGCTGCCAGGCAGAAAAGGACCTGAGGGTGTTGGTGAACAGCAGAATGACCATGCACCAGCAATGTGCCCTTGTGGCCAAGAAGGCCAATGGCATCCTGGGGTGTATTAGAAGGGATGTGGTTAGTAGGTCTAGAGAGGTTTTCCTTCCCCTCTACTCTGCCAGATGAGACCGCATCTGAATATTGTGTCCAGTTCTGGGCCCCTCAGTTCAAGAAGGACAGGGAATTGCTTGAAAGAGTCCAGCGCAGAGCGACAAATATGATTGAGGGAGTAGAGCATCTCCCTTATGAGGAGAGGCTGAGGGAGCTGGGTCTCTTTAGCTTGGAGAAGAGGAGACTGAGGGGTGACCTCATTCATGTTTATAAATTTGTAAAGGG
>NW_010191681.1:47277-47686 GCF_000695765.1 Mesitornis unicolor | reverse complement strand
CCAGCAGGGGGATTGGACTGGATGAGCTTTGGAGGTCCCTTCCAATCCCTAACGTTCTGTGATTCTGTGATTCTGTGATTCTGTGATTCTTTGATTCTGTGAACAAAGCCACATTGTCTTATTTTTAATCTTAGATAAATCATAAGTAAATAATTAAACAGGATTAGGACTTTATAGAAGACCTTGAGCAGCAACTGATTTCTCAATTATCAATTTCATTTTATATTTTACTGTTTTAATCAACACTGATTTTACAACAATTCCCCTCCTTTTAGACTTATCGAAGTTCTAATATCACAGAATCACAGAATATTAGGAGTTGGAAGGTACCTCAAAAGATCATCTAGCCCAACCCTTCTGCCAGAGCAGAATCATCTAGAGTAGGTCACACAGGAATGTGTACAGGCGG
>NW_010191681.1:45187-47246 GCF_000695765.1 Mesitornis unicolor | reverse complement strand
CAGGCGGGTCTTGAATGTCTACAGAGGAGACTCCGAAACTTCTCTGGGCAGCCTGTTCCAGCGCTCCATAACCCTTACAGTAAAAAAGTTTTTCCTTATGTTGAGAAAAGTTTTTCCTTATGTTCATATACTTTGATGAGTCTCACTCTTCATTTTGTACTACTAATAATAATAATTTAAAAATAAAAACTAATAATATATAAGGTTGAGATAACTGTCTGGTAATGATGCTTTTAAGACATCTAAACAAAATACAAAGAAAAATTATTATAACAATGAAAATAATCAGGTTTGGTAATAGACTTTGTAACCATCTGGTCAGAGAAAGTCCAAACTCTTATAAAACTTTGTTTAACCATCCTGGTTCCATTGCGTCTCTTGTGTTTCTACTAGATTTTGCAACCTGTTTAATGGTATTCAATTGTCTCTCCAAGTCCTCTGTCACACTGAGTATGTGGATACAACACTGATCATAATTTAATTTCAAGGATCCATGTACTTCATGTTCATATAACAACAATAAGTCTAAAGCAAATCAATTTTGTTTTGTCATTCTTGAGGTGGTCTGCAACTGAACATTGAGATCAAGTAATCCAGTCTTCATAGTTTTGGCCAGAGCTTCAATCTGTCTAGAAGAGATAATTCGGGGACTAAATATAAACTCTAATATCCATCCTATGGTTGTCCCTGTAGAAGGATGTTGCCAAAGCTAATTTGCCTCCTTGATCCTTTCAAAGACAATTGTATCCTTGCTTTCCCAATCTCAATCAAATTCATGGGTAAACTTATTCTTTCCTTATTCTTTCTTTAGACTGATCTTCTATCCAATCAATACAGCAGGGAGTTGGCTGCATACAGCACCACACTCCTTCTTCAGCATTTTTCCATACAGAATCAATCACAAGGTTCTATTTGTTTTTATCAATTCAGGCTGCTGGGTGTCATTAACATGTTAACACCAATTTTAGGAATTATTCTATAAAACTGCCCATTTTGCTAATCCAAATACTTTTTTTAAAAATAAATCTTACTTTTCCAATTCCATTTTTTAACATAAGATCAAAAGTGCTAAGGATACTCTCTCATAACAAAAAAACCCAAACCACTCCAAACCCAAACGTGTATCACTAAGGAATTGCACTGATTTCAGACATTTGTGTGTTTGAAATCTTTAAGCCAAGGATCCAAAACAGGATAATGAGACCCAGTTCTCTCATACACCACATAAAACTAGGTTGGAGATAATAATTACCAGAAATATGTTGAAGCACATATTCCTTCATCAACATAGAACTTGTGATAAACATTCATTTCTTTATAATGCTGTGTTTATTCATTGTTTCAGACACACAGATTCATGGATTTAGTGTACTTTCTTAAGAGTGTAGTCAATGACACTCTTTTCTTCAGTCCCCATTGAGATCAGTGGCAATATATGCACTGTCTTAAAAAAAGAATAAAATATATTTAAAAAAATCTCACTTTTTAATGTACTTTAAAGGAATAATTGAGATAGCTTTTTATGATAAGTGTCTTGTTGATACAAGAATTTATATTTAGTTCATCTGAATTTCAAGGCATGTTGCCTCACACCAACCAAGAGAAAACATAAAGATCAGATTTGGTGATAGGGTAAAAGACATCTCAACTGTAAAATCAGTAACTCTTAAGAATGAATAGATTCAATGGAACATTTAATGCACTATGAAAAGTACATTACCTTTACAGATATGCATTAAAGAGGTGCTGTCATGTATTTCAAACTTTTCCTTTTTTTGTATTGTGTGACCTAGAGAATTTTAAAAAAAAAATGGCACCTTGTGGTTTTAATGCTTCAACTTGTCAGTAAGGATTATAGATAATTGCTACCTGTCTCACTGCCAACGAATGCCAATTTCAAAGCTAGATTATGAATTTACATGAAGAATATACAATTTGTGTAATAATTATAATGTGTCTCATTTTTCAGAGCTTTTAATAGGTGTTACCTACTTGTCTCTTTCCAGATTTGGTCCACAGATTAGAAAATCAATTATCTTTTCAGAATTTTTTTCCCTAC
>NW_010191681.1:39362-45156 GCF_000695765.1 Mesitornis unicolor | reverse complement strand
ACAATTATAAAGTTTTAAAAATCTCTGCTTCTATATGCCTGTCCTGTTTTCTTTAAGTTTACACAACTTACGTCAATGTAATTATTCCCTTGGATTACAGCTTCTGTATAGGCATCAGCTATTGAACATAGATGTTCCCATTATTTTCACTGTATAATATTTCTCTATTTAATCATGCATTTGTTTGTTTCCATCTCTCTGGAACATGATGACTGTACGCTGTGATATCTAAAATGGCAATTTTACAGGTGCCAAAAGCAAATGTTGTCTCACAGCTGGAGACCAATATGATAGTGAGTACTGAGCCAATAAGCACAGTGCAATGTTCTGTGTCCAGTACTATTTAATTACCTATTTAGGTAATTTTCCTCTGGATGTGATTAGCACAAGCAAAAAATGACTGTTTCTAACAATGCTTGATATATGCCGATACTTTTATTTAGTAGACAACTTCAAACATTTTTCTCTTCTGAAGTTAATGTTTACATGCAATACTAAAAATTCTTTCATTTAATTAGTTTTCTCTACCCATTGATCACCAAACTATCCCAAATTTCATTTATGATATGTCCATTGAATCAGATTAAGAATGATTGACCCCCGAATCTATGTAGTCTTTTCAATATTGATAATACACCACAGTCAAAAATATGGTATGTGTCTGAAACAATGAATAAACACAGCCTTATAAAGAAATCGATGTTTATCACAAAATGCAATCGAATTGCAAAGCAACTGGATTGCAAAGGAACCAAAATGTAATAATTGAAGAATAATTATTTTAATATGTTTCTGTGAGTTTACCTTGTAGAAATGTCCTACGGAATTTAAGAAAAAAAAGAACATTTCGCATGGTGTTGTTTCAACATTTGTATAAAATTTTGTTGTTCATTGTATATATTCTACAGCATACTCTACGGAAAAAAACAATTGTTAGAAAATCTACTTGGTTTTCAGAATATTGTCTGTAGGACTTCCGTAGTTCTGCAAAACTTATTAAGTTAATTCCTTATGAATCCATGTGGCTTTCATATAGAATGGTTTCATAAAATCACAGAATGGTTTTGGTTGGAAAGGACCTTTAAGATCATTCATTGAGAGAGTCTGACCATTGAACCAGCCCTACCAAGTCTGCAACTAGACCTTGTCCCTAAGCATGACAACTACTTATCTTTTAAACACCTCCAAGGATGGTAACACAGCCACCTCCCTGGGCAACCTGTTCCAGTGCTTTACAATGCTTTCAGTAAAGAAATTCCTCCTAATATCCAACCTAAACCTCCCCTGCTGTAACTTTACCCCTTATCCTATCACTAGCTATGAGGGAAAAGAGACTGACCACCACCTTGACACAACTTCCTTTCAGGTAGTCATAGAGGGCTATATAGACTGCCCACATGTTATGGTTTAAGGGTTACCAGCCTGAAAGGGAAGGACAGGTGGTGTCTGTAGGACCCTGGAGGGTCAGAGATCAGTACTGTTCCCTCCGCTTTCCGGCCACGGTCTATAAAAAACTGAGGTTTTCACGGGCTTTTCCTGGCTTTCCTAGGCTGCTTCCCTGTCGCATCTCGGGGCAGCTGGGCCTACCTCCACGTGCTCGGCAGCATCCACCACCATCCGCTCCCGGCACCACTGCGGCCCTTGGTTACGAGACACAGCAGTGGCTGTGTCAGACACTGCTTGGTCACTTCCACTCGGGACTACTGGGATCGGGTTTTGTATATAGTTAAATATCCTTTCTCCCTTATTAATTCCCTTTTCCTTTCCCCTGTTGTTTTCATTAAACTTGTTACAGTCTTAACTTCCAACCTTGTGCGAAGCATTTTTTTTTTTTTAATTCTCTCTCTATTCCCTTTTCTTAATCCTCCCCCTGGGAGGGGTAGGGGCAATATAGAGAAAATCCTGCTCTCTCTCTCTGACCCTTAAACAGAGACATCACAGTCTCCTTTTCTCCGGAATAAACAGCCCCAGCTATCTCAGCTGTTCCTCATAAGACTTGTTCTCTAACCCCTAATCTGACTCTATCAATGTTACATCTTTTTCAACTGAGCATTAATCCACAACAGAATTTCTCTCTTTAGTCAATACTTTTCTCTCCCTTTCATCTTCTACCTCCATCAGCACAAAAGGTGCTGATCAAGTAACTGATGGAACTGTGAATGAAAAGAACAAAAGTGTAATATAGTGCTCTGTTCCCTCCTACTAGCTAATTTTATACCATTTAACTTGTTTTAACTCAAAATCACTTTCTCCATTTTATCTAACCTAGGAAAGTGATGTTATGTATTCATAAATACATATCACTTCACAAGGATCTCAAAGGTCTTTACAAATTCAGTGTATACCATACAAGAATCCTCTCAGACAAACAGGAATTGCAGGGGCTATAGTGATTTTACACAGTAGTTTATAATAGGAATTGAAGATTGCACTTGAAACTGCAGGTGAATATAAGTAAGGAGGACGTAATTACTCAAATTGGAATTTGAATTTTGTCACTAATATGAAAGACATAATCACCTCTATAATATGGACCTCCTTACTCACTGCTGAGCCACAGATTCAGAATTGACTCAAATGAATACAGATATTTTTAAAAACAAACAAACAAACAAAACAACAGTTGATTTTCTTTCTGGTTTTACTAGGAGGAAACCAGACTCTTCTATTACTTTTTTCTTTTTTTTGTTTTTTTTGTTCAGGAACCAGCCTGTTTGCTTGTTTGATTACACAAGTTTAAAAATACAGCCCAAAATTTATTTTGACAATGAAAAAGCCATTTTAGATGCATTTCAGCAGTTCTCTGTAGCAGCACTAACATTTCTTAATTTGTCTTTAGAACAATCCCAGGAGCAAACACTCTGTATGTACAGCACAGAAACAAAGATATGACTTACGTGTTTATGTGATCTTTTAAGGTTGTCATAAGGTTGCTGTCAACTGTGGAGTCATGGTCTGATAGTGAGTGCTGAAAATCCAGGCTCAGGTGAAGGACTGGGGTTCGGGACCTTCACACACCTAGTACTGTGATTGACATGCAGAAGTGTCCAGTTTGGCGAGGCAGGAAACAGGATTAGCCTGCAGATAGCTTAGTTGTAAATATTGTTCTTCCTAAGCACTGCAAACTCTCAATACTCCTTACAAATTTTCATTAAACCAATAAAAAATTCTTTTCTTATAATTTTGTCTTTATTTGAACTTAAGTATCACTCTTCTCATCCAGAAGCAGAGCATTTGGTGCTGATGGATACTGTATTAGAATTTTACATGTACATTTCACAGAATTGTTAAAATCACATAGGTAAAATAACTGAGAATGCCATAATTATAATTAAGTTCAAAATTAACAAAATCAACAAAATTAACAAAATCAACAGGCTCAAGTAAAGGCTCAAGTAAACTTTAAAGTTTCATAATTTTTCATCCTTGATTCACTTTAAACAATGGGACATTGTTGGTGATCACTGGGTTGGTTGTACTTTTAGTAAATGTACTTTTCGTGGATATAGTTCTAGTGAATAAAACAAACTGTAACTAAAACAGGGCGAGGGCTATATATAGGTTCATTAACAGATTTGATATTTCTAAATCAAAATTTTACATTTTTTTTTCTGTATCCATAACAAAGGTACAGAGAAGATTGATCACTCTTGCCTTCAGACCCAGCAAATAAATACAGTTCCTCAATTAACAGAAGTAGTACTGGTCCTTGTTAGAACTAACTCTAGTAATTTTCTTTGGATCTACCGGGAGTCAAGAATAAAGTCCTCCATGAACAATTAATTTCCAGAGTTAGTGTAAGATTTGAGAAGAACTAGGAAAAATATACTCAAGTGTGACATTGTAAGATGTGTTAGAGTGAAATCTATTGCTCCGAAGTGAAAAAATAGATGCCTTTTCTAAGTCAAACCTTGACTGAATTTGCATTATAGATTTTTTTCCCCAACATTCTTTATCACACTTAAGGCCAGAGCTGAGTGATGCACACTTAAAAGGCAAAATTCAGAGCACAAAAGATAGACACATATGGATTTGTCTTGAAGTGTTTATCAGAGGTTTTAAGATAGACTTGTAACATAAAGTTTCAAATTAAATAGAGATAACTTCCTCTAAGTTTTTAAACTCAAGGGAAAAAAATGGGGTTTTGTAACTATTGAAGTAATTATACAACAATGTAATAGACCAAATTGGATTATTTGTTGTTGTTGTTATTGTTGCTAGTTCTGTATTTGTTGGACTTATTAACATGGTGGAAAAAAACCATCTTGAATGCTGGAGAGGTTTTTAAAAATCAGAAGCTTTTGAGAATGGGATTAAATCTTCTGACAGTTTGTGTTTTTGACTTTCGATTTTTTTTTTATTTTAAAATTTTTCTATTTCAAATATGGATGAAAATTGAAAGACCTAGTTACTGAACATGAGGTCAACATGATGCAAAAAAGATGACAAGAGAACTGAAGTTGACAGACCCTTTAGTAAGTAAGCTCAAAGAAGAAAGTTTAAGGCAGAAAAAAAAGGATACGGTACCACACAAACAAAAGGCTATCTGCCTTCAAAGTCTTCTAAATAGGCTAATATATGTGGTGCACCAAAATGCCTTCTCCAGAGCACGGAGAAAACATGAAAAAGATAAAAAAGCTATATTGCTACCTAAATAGCCCAGAGTATTATATTTGTGGGGTACCTTCAGGGTCTGTGTTTGTCGGAAGGGGCCTCAAACAAGAACTCACTCAAAGACACGGTTTTTGTAACTGTGACTGATACATCCTAGTATACTGAAACATCCTAGTATAGACACATCTAGTGCATCCCAAAGGACTACAGATAAAGGAGCAGAACATCAGCTGAGACCAAGATAAGGAACATGGGGAATCTAAAAATAAAAGCATATTTATATACAAAAATATATAAACGGTAACGGACACAAACTGGAACACAGGAGGTTCCACTTAAATTTGAGAAGAAACTTCTTCTCAGTGAGGGTAACAGAGCACTGGAACAGGCTGCCCAAAGAGGTTGTGGAGTCTCCTTCTCTGCAGACATTCAAAACCCGCCTGGACGCCTTCCTGTGTAACCTCATCTAGGTGTTCCTGCTCCGGCAGGGGGATTGGACTAGATGATCTTTTGAGGTCCCTTCCAATCCCTAACGTTCTGTGATTCTGTGATTCTGTGAAAAGTTTCAAGATTGCATAATCCGAGTTACAATGATTGGTAGCAATTTAAATATAATTATCATATATTTAAATATCTGTTGATCCAAAGAATTCTTGGATCAAACCGCGCTTGTGTCCAAAGGGTCCTTTGGTGGTCTCTGGTGGTCCCTTGTGGTTCTGAAGAGGCACTCTTACTGTCCTTTCCACAAACTCTGAGTCCTTCTCCCATATATGGTCTTTCCTGGACTTTTTTCCTCAGCTCCCTTATCTTGGTCTCAGTTGATGTTCCACTGGTTCATCTGTAGTTCTTTAGAATGTCCTGGCATATATCTGTACTAGGATGTATCAGCTTACTAGGACATATTAGTCACAACTACAAAAATCATGTCCTTGAGTAAGTTCTTGTTTGAGGCCCCTTACAACATGAGCACAGTATTTTAGTGGGCACAGATCAGTACAGTGGAGGCTACTGATTTGTACAGTCTCAAGCTACCAAATTGTCCTAATTGGAAGCAATAGGTCTTCTGCCTCAGGAACTAATCAGCAGCCAGGAGCTGCTGCCCGAATAGGATTCAGAGGCTCTCTCAGAGTTTTGAGTGATAGAAACTTGTATGGTGTGCAGCCGTCTGTTTTACAGCTCC
>NW_010191681.1:33802-39342 GCF_000695765.1 Mesitornis unicolor | reverse complement strand
AGCAGGAGCCAAGAACAATTGTTTTATAAAAAGGCAAGATGATGGCCCGTTAATCAGTAAATCAGTGCTATCAAGGTGGAAGAGTGACAATTTTTAAGTTGCTGAGGGTAGCAAAATACCTCACACTAGCCATGACATCTCTTCAATTGAACTTTAGGACCAAAAGCATATGCTTTTGAAAGCTTGAATGGATGAAAAATATAGGAAAAGTGCACAAAGGTGAGGAGAAACATTTCTCTTATGTTGAGAAACTACATCATGTGAAGATTTCTAGGAATATTTACAGTAATGAAATTCCTGCAAAAGTAGTAAAAATTAATTCCAGTCACTATTGGATGCAAGGACACTCACTACACCAAACCACAAAATTGCACATACATTTCATAGCAGCTGACACCTTATCAAAACTTCCAAAACCCCCCAGCCTAATAATTATTTACTATAATTATCACATAAAAACAAAACTAAACAAAAATATATAAACCCAGTGAAGATGAATCAGGAGCTTCAAGTTTCAGCAAGGTCCAGCACAGAGTGAAGATAGTCATCACAGCTCTTTATACATTAAAATAACCCACGACATATCATGTTTATTCTCACACCTACATTTTTCTCTTAGCTTGAGGGTTCAATGTTTCACAGCCTCTCCCATTGCTCACATAAACCAGTCAATTGTTTCAACTACATTCCAACATTTTCAGTGCTGGCTTGCAAAACAGTGAATACTGGGTGTGCCCAAGCCATAACTGTGTCTGGAAGTCACATACAGAGCAAGTGCTGTCCATAGTGACTGGTGATGGCCAGCAGCATGACAGCACTGTTGGTTTACACCTCATCCCTCCAGGAACTGCTGAGCTGATTACTGAGGAGGAACATCACAGCTGGAAGTTGCCCTTTGCTCGCATGCCACTGGCTGTCTCTGTATCAGATTCAAAAATACTACAGATCTTATTTAGATCTTATGAAAATATTTCTGCAAACAGCTGGTGAGCGCTGCCTAATCTGCATTTTATTTTAAAAGTATCACTGCACTGAATTCCACCATTTCAAGTTGTTCAGAGCTGATAAAATGCTCCCAATATTATTACTGACAGCTCTTTTTTATAGTAAATCCCTAGACATGAAATAAGCATAAAATGGAAAAGACCAGACAAACCACAGACTTACCTTGTTGGCCTTAGGATTCCAGGAGCACAGGAGAGGTGAATTTCATGTGCTCCCATAGGTCTCCTACTGCAAATGTGGCATACTCTGTGCCTTCCTTATATTGTTCACAAGCCAAAATGCTAGGTGTCAGTGGCTGTGTCACAGATGGCACAATAAACAGCACTGCACATTAGCCACTTTTGTTCTGTTTTGCTATTTGTGAATGTGTATGACACACAGTTTTGCTGTGCTATTGACAAAATCTATGCTGCCTCAGTAGTAACAACTTGCAAGACTGCATCCTTAGACATGTTGCATATACTTTTACCTTCTTCAGATTAAATTTAAAGTTAACTACACTGTGCCTTACCTGATGTGTTAATCCTTTCCTTATCATTCCTATTGTATTCATAAACATCCAGAGCCTAATTTTAGCTATAAAAAATTACCACCTTGTGCTCCCTAGATTTCCAGCTTGTAAATTAAAAAATGTAGCAGCTATTCATTCCATTCCAAATAAATTGAAGTTACAGCACTCTGATTACAATTACTAATGAATCTGTTTCCCAAAATTACTTTTTGATGATGTACATGAAAAAAGCAAACAACAGCATAACAAATAGGTGAAACAAATAGTGAATGGCCAGCATTTGATTCTGATAATCAGAATACTGAAGAAGAGTTACTTATTAAAACAGAAAAAAGTGTATGATGTTAGAAGCCAAACTATCTTAATATTTGCAAGAGAAGCACAGAACATATCCTACTGCTGTTACAAGCTTTGTGCATAATTTGAGTTTCAACGGGCATAGTCCCCTGAAATGAAGAGAAACTTCATTTAAAAGGCTGCAGTCAGAGTAAGAAGCTAGAAGCTTCCTCTAGAAGGGATGGAAATTCCATTTGATGCATAGGTTCCGTCCAGTCAGTTTTTCTTATTATAATGGCACTCACTGAAAGACTTCATGATATTACCTTCCATCATAACTGCTTTCTCAGGAAGGTGAATTATGGACTGTGGTACAATGATAGGCAGTTAATCATATTGATTAACCATTAATCATTAACCATTAATCATGGTGATATTTTGTGATTTGATGAAGTGTGATGATTTATTAAATATTTTTTGAAATTTTCAGACTATATTTCAATGGTTAGTGATACATTCTGTTACCATTATTTTCAGCTAATTAGCACTCCTGAATAATTTTTTTTTATACAACTGACTGAAGATGAAGCACAACACCAGCAAGAAACTGCATGAAGGATGTGACACCAGAAAGACTGCAGTTAAAATGCTCTGGCCTGAATTCAAATCTGGTAT
Source organism: Mesitornis unicolor (assembly GCF_000695765.1). Taxonomy (NCBI): domain Eukaryota; kingdom Metazoa; phylum Chordata; class Aves; order Mesitornithiformes; family Mesitornithidae; genus Mesitornis; species Mesitornis unicolor. The sequence continues at coordinate 36,875 of NW_010191681.1, read as the reverse complement.
TTTAACCACTGGAATTTTACTGGGGAAGTAAAGTTCCACTGATTGTATGACATCTGACTTTGTTCCTTAATTTTAAGCTATGCTACTGCTCTTGATTCTTTCTACAGAAAAGTACCGCTGTCAGGGTAAAATTCACCTTAGCACAACAGGTCAACACAAAGCCTACAAATTAATTGAGTCTCACTTATGTGTTGCTCAAAATAGAACTATAACCTAAACAGTATTTTAGCCATCCTCTATATAAAAGTAAATTCTCTCCCCCAAATCCTTCAATCTCTCTGAATATTCAGAGGTGTACTTTTCTGAAAGAAAAAAAAATCATGTGAATTTATATAGTAAAATAATCTAGGACCAAGGGCATCAAACAACGATCAAACAAAATGCTTGAACAGTTAAGTTCAGTATTTGACAGGGCAATGAAGGAAAAGCATTAGCAATACCTTTAATAGCATTCCTTTCAGTAGCAGCAAGAAATCTGCAGTCATGACTAGCAAATGCTTCATAGCTGAAATATTTTATACCTCTTTCCCATTTCCACTTGTATATATGTCATCAAATGAACTGTTGATACCACAGGAAATGTGATCAGAGCCTAAGTCTGGAGTTTGCATCCTATCTTCCATATATACTATGTAATTTTCTCTAAAAGTTGTAACTGCATTGTGTTTTGTGCTACTTTTTCTTTCAGAAATGTGTATGAATAGACTGATAACTTGTACTTCTATTACATTGCCTTTAAGATTGGCTTTTCTTTTCTTGTTACCCTCTTGAATTGGCAAGAAAAATAAAATGTATAATAGAAACTCAGCCTATTCTAATCAAATCCCTGCTTTTTTGTGTTCCATTCTTTCTTGTTCAGTCTTGCTCAGTCAAAGCACAGCATCATGCAGTCAGTTTCATAATTCCTAGGTAATTTCCTCTAAAGCTGCAGGTTGGCCACAGGCAACATACTTAAATCCACAAGCAGTACCAGATCAGCAAAAAACACCTGATATACCAGCTTCATATTTTTTAAAAAAATAAATGTTCCGCTAATATAATATTTCCTTATTTGTATAGTATTTAATTAATATATATACTTTATTACAGTACCATATTCTCAGCTATGTTTATATGTAATATTTATGACACATTATAGATACAGGAAAACTTGACCTTTATTTTCAAAGTTACTTGCAATATTTAAAAGTAGACAATACAAATAATATATTTATGCTCATAGCATGTTTATTTTTATCACTATAATATACTCTCAAATTATGATGTCTCTGCAATAACATCTTTTACCAAAGTCGACACCAATTGTTTTTATTGTTATTAGAATTATTAGTGAGAGGAAAAGAAAAAACCAAAATAAAACAAAAACCAAAATACGATTGTGAAACACATGCTTTTGTGATTCCTTTTTATACAACATGAAATACCAGGGAAATATCAGGAAAGGAATTAAAACAAATGTTATAAATTAACAAATACAAGAAGGACAAAGAGTCTTAATGTTTTAAAGCTGATGATAAATTATATTTAGCTCAGAATCAGTTTCCAAACTGGAAAAACCTCAGAATATTGCATATATCTATGGTCTCTTTTTATTTAAGGAATGTGAATTTAAACTGAGATCTGTTGCATAACCAGACCAATATAATGATTAGATGACTGGGGAACTTTTTTCTTTGAAAAACAGATTAAAAGAACCTTGATTTTTTTAGTCTTCAGAAATTAAACTGGAAAGAGAAGCTGAGCAAGTCTGCAAATATTGTAAGGGCAGGAGTAAATATTAAGGTCGGTGAAGAATTACTTCAGTTATGAGGCACAATGGTCTATGGTCACAATGCTATAAATTTTCTTGTAATAACGCAGTAGAAATGAAGACTTCTTCCCAGGCCTTCACAGATTGAACTTTTAAAATGGAATTTAAAGTGGGGAGAATTGCTTTTCTCAATTGAGACAGACATGGGAGAATATAAGTGATCATGGAGTAAAAAGGAAGGCTTGGGTCTAAAAGTCTTTTCTAGTCATCTTTTTTATCTCAAAGGTAATGTTTGCAACACACACAATTTGCTAGTCCTACAAGCAGGGAAAAAACCCAACCCTTCTTTCCTTCTAATCCATGAGCAACTGACAAGTTTCCTTTCCCTCCTACTGTGTAGCAGTGACTGCAGCAGTGATACAAAAAAATTACCCATCTAACTCAATCTTTTCAGCAGCTTATGTTTACTTACAGGGAAAATTATCAACTATCAGCTCTAGTAAATCTTCCAGTCTCAGCATCAGTGCTCAGCTGCCTCACAAAAACAGAAGAATTGTTCCTGAGGTCACAGGGATAGATTCCACAAACTAATTTATGGAAACAGAGAGACATAAACAAATGAAAAGCAACAATGCGCAATTTCACTGAACCAGAAGGAAAGGCAAATGGAAAGAAGCTTTTTTGAACCTGGCCCAATAACTGCCTTCTTCAATACGACAATTATCAAAGATATCCATACAATAATTCCCCGTCTTGCTATATTCACTATCAATTGGAAACTGAAGTCAATTTGCAGTACTGAAATCATTACTGTTTTGACCATTAGAGACTAGTGGGAAGTGGTGCCTCTAATTTTCCAACAGCAAATTGAGACCAATGAAAATAGTAATTCAAACCCACTATTTGTACAATACAGTCCCACTAATTCAAAGCAAAAATTCATCTCTGAAAGAGTATGAAGAAACTCGGGGTATAACAGATTTAGCAGTTTATGCAACTGTATAGGATTCTTTTCCCTAAAGATATTTTTAAAAAATCACATAATTTAACCACTTTTTAAAATAATTCCATTCAAGAATATAAAGCACTTTATAGACTTTGTGGTAGGAGAAATTAATTTTTTAATTTATTCTGTATGTAATGTAAATAAACATACTTTAACATTGGATATGACAGAGTACATAGCAAATAAGGCAAATAAACCAGGAACAAATGAAAATTCAGCCAGATTTTTTCAAGGAAGATGAAAATAAATTTTCTTTTAACATTGTTTGACATTAGCGTGATGACATCTGTTTTGGATAAATGATTTCTACTAAGAGG
>NW_010191681.1:32120-33774 GCF_000695765.1 Mesitornis unicolor | reverse complement strand
CCAGACCAAAACCACTGACATTTTATGTCCAAACTCTGCTGATTGTCAATTTAAAATCTCAAGCTTGACTGCTTCATAGTCTTAATATTCTACCTTTTTTTTTAATAGAGTTCTGAAACTTTGCAAAAACATAAAACATTTAAATTTTCATATGACTGAAATACCTAATCTGAAAGTAATTTTTTAAAATCTGATATAGTCTGCTGGACTTTCTGCATTTTTAAATATATATTTTAATGTCAATTTTATTAAAAATTTGACAATTTTTAATGTCAATTTTTTATTATGTGATAGTCTTCAAAAATTTAAGAATTGTTTCCTAAAAGATCTGTAATGTGTGCTACAATGTAAACACATTTATTTTCAGTGATTTAAATTAAAGGATAATGAATTTTAGAGCAAATGATTCCTATGTTTCTTAAAAACTTCTGAAAACAAACTAGAGCCATACTTAAAGCTAAATAATGGTCATCTGCTGATGTTTAAAGAAAATATTTACTTCCCTCTAGATCATTTTAAATCTATGTCTAAACTAAAAGATTTAGAAACGCAGACTGGCAAGGCTGGACAAGAGACCCAACACACATCAAAAATCCAAACATAATCTTTTTTACTTTGGTTTCCCAAGGTAGAAAAGCTGAGCTAGGTCTTTGAAACAGCTATGAAACCTTCTGTCCAGGTTAAAATACAGCTGGCAAAGGACCAGCAGGAAAAGCTGCCATACATTAGAGTTTTACAGTGACTAAACTGACCAAATATGAGGTAATAGGTATTTAAATTCCTCATCAATTCCCATGTATCCACCTTTCCTTAATCTTGCCTAATATAAGGTATAAAAGTCCTTAAAATACTTGGGCACTGTACCTGAGCTATGTTGTCCAAGATTCTCTTTTTTAACTTCTTGACAGCTGCAAAAGAATTGTAATTCCCACTTTTCTACAGTAGTTAGATTCCATGGGCCAAAATACAGCAGAAATAATCTACTATCAATTCACATAACCTACACAGTATCTGTCAATCTTTTTTGTTCTCAGCTAACTCTACTAATCCCATAAGCTTTAGCCTTCTTCCAATTAGTTTTTGTACAAGGAGCTTTCCAAATTCACATTCCCCATATTTCTTCGTCTCTTAATGCAAGGTGTGTTGATCTGATTTCCTTCTCTCTAACCGCCAGGATAAGCAGTCATATCTGTAATTGTACTTTTCTCTTTAGCCCAAATAACCTTAGTATTCTTTCTGCTCTGGCCAAAGAAACCTGAGTTCGAATTGCTTTACACAAGATAGAGAAATGGTCCTCTGCCTCTCACTATTTCAATATGTATTCTAAACTCCATGTTTCGACACAGAAGAAAATGTGGCTGAGAATCACCCATTTTTAAAAGCAAGCCATGGACTCCCTCTTCAGCTTCTTTCTCCCACTTATCCCTGCTTCATTTCTGGTTTCTGAAAGAAGGTAGATCAGTATCTACCTTTCAAAAGGGTTCATAGGCCACAATGAACTGCATATAGGCTGGTTTCTACAGTCTTCTGTAGGTGCTAAATCTTTGTAGGAGATTTCCTACAGTCTTCTGTAGCAGATAGATTTAAGACATACTTCTGCACGTAGCATTTTCCATTGACTCCTAGAACATAGTCTACTTCTGGGATGTCTAAG
>NW_010191681.1:29167-32089 GCF_000695765.1 Mesitornis unicolor | reverse complement strand
ACTCTTTCCTCAACAGTCTTGAGATATCCAAGCTATCTGTGAAGTAAAAGTATAATTTGGAGATGCTAGGACAGATGCTGCAAACAGAATACTTATATCAGCTTATCCTTATTGGTATTACTTTAAAAATTTGTTTGCTAGTAGGTAGATTCCTATTTGATTTAGTAAAAGTCACCCTCAAGTAAAACAAATAAAAATAAATAAAAGAAGTTACTAATAGTAGTTCTTCCTCAAATGTTTTTTGTAATAAAAATAAAGCTAAAATGCAGTGCATTGAATCTCAGTATGACAGCTCTAACCCAGACAGAAGTTTCGAATGGTAAAGTAAATCCTATAGTGAATGCACAAAAACCTTGCTTAATGACTTTCATAAAAGCATGAAAATTTAAATTAATTAAAACAAGAGCATCAAATTTACAGCTAGCAAAGAATCAGACATTAGAAGGCCCTAAATATGCAAAAGAGGAACAAAATATAATGAACCAAATTTCACACTATTTGTTATCTATTTGTTGCAATTATGAAATCCAAATAGAATGAATTAAAAGCAAAAGATGAGCACATAAGGTTTAACAGGATTATAAGAAAAGAATGAGGGGCTTAAACTATGAGCACGCCAAAACTATAAATAATTCATATTCCTACACCATCAGAGTGCACAATACAAGTCTTTGCTTAATACAATTTTCCTTCACTGTAATTAGTTCAGTGTCTGGGTGCACAGAGAAAATACTTCTAGTACACAAGTGTTTTGCCATTTCTTTCTTCGTCTTTACAGTTTATTGTTGCTTGACTATTTTAATTAGTCAGTGCTCTACTTTCTGTAGTGCATGTTGGCTGGGGCCTTCTCTTACGCAATGGTATGAGCAAAGAAAATTTATTCTATTTCTTGAATTGTTTTCTCTAGATATAAATCAAAGAACTTCACTAGATTAAGAGATGAAGTGATTTTAAGTTTCTTCATTCTTTTTCTTAACAATTCTCTTTGTCCACTAATTACAGATTGTTTTTAAATGATGCAATCTGCAAATAAAAGAGTCAGAGGTACATGAATATGAATATCCACTCTTAAGTGGAAATACAGTACTAAAAAAACATAGAGATCTTAAAATCAAACTTAAGCAAGAAAAAATGTTCTGATTCATTTACCACAGTGGACAAAAGTATTACGGTTCAGAACTCTCCTCACAGCCTCCATCAAAAAAAGAAAAGAAGTGCTTTTCAAAAAGTGTTTAGCATTTCCCCACACTGCAACTTGTGTTTGAAATAACAGGCACTATAACAAATAAATTACTAGTTACTACTTCTAAGCTCAAACAATCAGCATTTTCCAAAAGGAGAAAACACAGGCTTCATCAAAGTATTCTCTATTACGTCGTAATTTCTCTAAAGCCAATAAATTCTCACCTTTTGCCAGTGAAACAGTAGCAACTCTGATCTTTGCATTTCCAAATAATAAAGCATTAAACACACAACATGCGGCTTTACTAGCCTATATATTTGCCTCAGGGGTAGCAAAGTTGTAGAGTTTTCCCATAATGACAGACAGACTGTTCTGAGCACAGGAAGAGCAGCACTACTCAGAAGGAAACATTTCAGGATGTATCCTACTCTCTTATACATGTTTCTTGCTTTTTATTGATGCATGGTGCTACTTCTAACCTTCTATTTTTTTCCCACTCATTTTTTGCATAACATTATTCAAACTCTGGTCACATCTCTTTTTCTAATCTCTACATTACCAGGTCTAATGATTTACACTTTAGATCCAAACCAAAATTCTTTTTTATGACTTCGTATTTTATTTTCCCTTACAAAATAGCAATCTGAAGTAGTGAACTAAGAAAAGAGGAATACAGTGGAATTAACAATGTTAATGATGATCACAAACTTTTTTGTTCTGTGGTGATGTAAAAAAAATCACATAGATGTCTTCAAGCCACAAAATGACCAGCAAAAGTCATGATGAAAGTGCTAAATACATTAAAGTAAGAGGAATTGTATTAGAAGAAAGCTTCACAAGGATAATCTCAGTGAGCGGAAACTATTTTTCTCAGCTGTTTCAATATTGTATCATCAAATCATTAAAGCCACATGACTATGGTTCCATGGTTCAGATTTTTTGGTTTTGTTACCAACTGAAACTGCGTGATACACTATTGGGTAACTTATTTCAGCAGATCAGCAATGTTTGTTGAATAAATAGAAATCATTATTTCATAGAGCTTATATGAACTGAACATTTTCACATGTGCATTTCAGGTGAAGGTCACCTTAGTGTTAAGATCTGCGATCTTACTGCACTGTAAAACATTATTTGTATAATCACTTAATAGACCAAAAGGAATCCTACCTATAAATAAGGCTGATAATTCTCAGGAAAGTAAAACCAAAATGTTATGAAGCTAGTGTGATCTATTCTTTCTGTCTTTTTATTGAAGCTATGGCCCACCAATCTTCCTATACAGAAATCTAAATGAAGACGAGTATCTCTAATAAATGGTCAAATAATTTTCAGTTAGTTAGAGTACACTTTCTATATTCTATCTTTTCAACAATAAATCTTAAAATCAGAATTACCTGAGAAATTAGTGGTTGACAGTATTTCTATGTTATGTTTGCCTGTTCACAGCTGCTCACTAGCAATAAACTTTGCAAATACGTATAGCTCTATAACTGAGCAAACCAGTACTGTCAAGGTAGTTTTTTAATTTTGGTACTGAAACAGTATTACAGAAGTTGCAACAAATATTTTATGGTTAAATAGAAAATTCAGTTTGGCATCTGAATATTATTCAAAACCTGTTGTAATTCTTAAATATGATGACTTGTTAGAAGGATTAAAATAAATTATCTTTCATAATGACTGATTAAACAACATTTTGTATTACTGCACAGAAAGTTAATATTGCTCTAACACTG
>NW_010191681.1:0-29136 GCF_000695765.1 Mesitornis unicolor | reverse complement strand
ATCGGAAGAAAGGCTTTTACAACTTCACATTATTTGAGATAGTGACAGGATTAATGGCAGGTTAAGAGTTTCCATAAGCAACCAGACTCTTCAGAAACCTTTGAGGATTATCCTACTGTCACCTTTCAATAGTTTATTATTATATGGGATTTCTACTCTGTTATGAAAGAAACATCCATTTTAATACATAAATGAGCAAGTTACATAAAGTTGTACATTAGTGTGAGAAAACACCCTTTATTCTCCTGTACTGTCACGGCATATTTTCTGCTTGTGATAACATCTTTAGCTGCCAATATTTTTTTCCATTTAATGGTCAAGATACAAAATAAGACAAATTTTAAGAATTTATCTTTGTTTCACTTCTAAAAACAGAAGTATAAATAAGCATTAAAAACCTTGCTGTCACTTCTATGACAAATACATGTTTGGGTGTATAATCTAAGCATAAAAGCAAAATTACATGCATGATACACAGTCACAGTATGATATGCAACAGCAACAACAACAAAAATTATCTGAGTGTACTACTGTGTGAAAAGACAATGAATAGAAAAATACCATGTCAAATTTAGTAAAAAGGATTCACCAATACTTTACCCACATGCGGCAATCATCTTTTTTTTTTCCTGAACTACTGAATTTCTGGAATCCAACTGACACTTTAAAATAAGCCATGACCCAGATGCAAATAAACTGGGTTGTTCACTTTGCATAAAATGTAGAGAAATCTCTTCAAGATTTACTATTCTGAAGATGCAAAAGAGACCACACTGAAACCAGAGGCTTCAGAGGTAACTTGTTGGAGGCTTCATTAATTAAAATGGATACGATTATATAGAGTTCTATGGCTTGGAATCACCACCTTAAGAATTCTGTAATTTAGAAAGACCACCTTAAGATGACACAGGGTTAAAGAAAGAGAAAGTACGACGATGCGGCAAGAGAACGACCCAGAAGTAAACCAACCGGAAGCGGAAGTAAACCAACCTGACCCGGATGTGGGCGGTGACACATAATATAGTAACCAATCATGTATTAGCTTAGACAATATGGACACATATATGCAACCAATAGAAATGCTTATGTAGTATGACTAAGGGAGTTTGGACTATAAAAGCGCAGCTTCTGATAAAATAAAGGTCTTCGATTTATAACTCTTATAGAGTTGTCTCGGAGTCCTGTGGTCGTCTTGCAGTAACTAACCCATTTATTGTGTCAGAAGAAAAATACCAACTCTGTGACCAAGTGTGGAAGGAACTGAGACACCTCATATTTTCCATTATCTTTTTCTCACCCTGCAGAAACTGCTATAGTGCTAGAAGTATCTGACAGAGAGGTAGAAAAATACAGGAAAGGAGTAAGAATAATTCCCCTTTCTTTTTATTATCTTACCCTGAAGGAAGCTGAGGACATCAATTGCAGAAAAATGTTCCAAAAATAATTTTAATAGTTTTTACTACTTTCAGTGGGAATGCAGATTTAGATGCACCCATTAATCTAAGCAACAAAGGCACATTTTGGCATCAAGGTAAACTCAGAATTTAGGTATAATTTGGGCTTAGTAATTATTTCAGTTACATCTGCAATGGAAATTCCACTGCCTTTCAGTATCTGAAAGAATGTGAATACCAACAGCACGCTACAGTTCTCTACCCTAAATATTTAGCAGCCAGCTAACTGTAGACAGCCAGCATCTCTAACTCTGTCTTATAGCATTTTAACAGCATGTTCCAATAAATGAAACAAAAGAATACATCAATTTGTTGTGTGTACATCTGTAATCTTCACCTATGGGCAAAATACCCAAAGTTTGACAGGATAGTGAAAATGTTATTTTTTTAGCTTTATTTTTTTAAAGCTAAAATTAATTCTATTTTAGAAAAGAGAATGATGAAGAGAAAATAAAGCCCCAAAAAATAAGTGCAGTCTATTTTCATTGTTTGCTCATTTTGTAAACCTGAATGAAAGGACATTAAATTGCTTCAGGTGAACACTTATCATTTATATGTCACACTGTTTAGAAACAGGTTTATAAAAGACATAGAGAACAGAACATTTTCTTTTTCTTCTGAAAACTGCATTTTATCAAAGATACAGTTAACCTACTTAATTGTCTAAGTTTTACACTATATGAAATTATAAAACCTTCTATAAAGAGCCTTAGAAAACCACTACAGTATAAGAATTTGCTAAACTGTTTTTCAACATATTCATAATAAAATTAGGTTTGTCAAAACATACTTTAACAGGTTAATGTGAAGATCTGGATCCTTATTTTTAATACATTGAAAGAATTCCCCTAAAGCCAATATTCACCTAATAGTATAATTTTATGTTCCCATTAAATCCTCATCTTAGATCCACCTCAAAATATAAGTATGCACTTTCGAACTGTAGAAATGCTTGCTTTTTATCTGGTAGGGGTTTGAGAGAGCACAGACGGCTATCATAGATTACTAAAATCGGATTCTGCAGTAACAGCGCCAGCTGTGTAACAACCAGTCCATCTCTAAAAGTGATAGCAAATCTAAGCAGGGAATCCTTTCAGAAAAGGCCTGAAAGCTTCTTCAGAAGAAGTGAGACTCTACATTAGGACAGAATTCTGGTCTCACACAGAGGACAGAAATCTTCTAGCATATTTACCATTAAAATGTTGTTTCAGTGAGTTGTTTAGGGAAATGAAAGAGTTTAAATACTCTCCTTTATATCACAGCAATTATAGCATTAAACACTCAGCTCTGATTTATTTTATTTTTTCTAATCTGATCATTAAAAAAAAATATTCCAGAGAGACTACATTGGTGGACAGAGTTACTAGGGAGGGAAACTGATTTTCAAACCATTAGTCCTAGCTGCGATCAAGTCCTCAGTGCCTGAACACTCACTCTTGAGGAATATTTGCTAGTTTATTAGAAAAGATACAGTGTCCTTTTTTTACATCTCATTGAACTTGGAGAGGGAAGAAAAAAAGAAAGAAAAAACAAGCAAAACTGCATTCAAATCCTGGCCCTTGAATTCTTAAATGTTGGAATCATTTTATATTTCTTTCAGGAGACAGCAACTTCCCACAAAATTAGTCCTCTCTTTCATTTCCTTTTCCATTCCTTTTTTTCTGGCTCACTGATACATTTAGCAGTTGGAGAATCACATTAGGCTAAATAACTTTTGTAACAGTTATTGCTTGTGTTTGGTATCCTAGGGTTCAGTGCAATAGGAATTAACAGTAATAAGTATCTTGCAGAGTAGTTTTCTATTAAAGTAAAGTAAGTTATTTATTAAAGTAAAACTTTAAATAATTCTATCATTATAACGTCACGTAAGACTTTGCACATAGGAGAAGTTACAGCAGATACTTCTTTCTGGTGTCTCAGCTGAAACACTAAAGACCAAAAAAATTATATAGTCAGTTTTTTTCTCCCACATTCAGATTTACTCAAAACTCTTACTCCATACTGAAGCACTGTAGCACTATCACTATCATATTTATACTTAACTAAAGATATAAAACAAGCAAAACATCTTCCAGTCTTTTTGGTGTCTTTCCTTTCTCACAAAGAACATGATCCAACCCTCACTCAATACAATGAACCTGGTCGTGGGAAAAGATCAGTATTAAAAATAAAAACAACTGGGTTAAGAATCCATTTCTCAAATGAAGCTTAATCAATTGGAAATTTTACAATTTTTATTGTTTGCTTGAAAATCTGAAATAAAATTTGTTCTCACTGAATTTAAGGAGAGTTTTTCATGAGATTTGAATCGTATCATGATTTCACCAGAACGTCTGTTTGAGACCCAGACTTCTACCAGCCTCTACAAAAAAGTTGGTCTAAAATATGCACTGCAAATTATTAGCTACAGAATTCAGTATTTTGTGTTTTATCAAAAATGTGAAGACCCTACTCTAACACCTGTGAAACATTTATCTTTGCAAATCCACTGATTCTGTACACAAATATATTTTTCTGCATATCTGCAGATATTACTACAAACATCAATTCAATAACTACGTCAAAATGAAAATTCGTTCTTTACTATACAATAGTAGTGAACACTTAGCTGTTAGGAGGACCAATATTCAAAACTGAACAGTTATGAAGAATTTAAAATTATTATATACACACCCTGGATAGCTTTTCATCTAAATTTCTTTCTTCTTCTATGTACAGTCTAACAGTATTTTTCAGCTATTTCAGCCATAAGTTGATAATTTTAATGCAAGGTACAACTAGTCCAGTTGGTTTTGAATGGGAAAGTAAAAGGAGTACTTACTTTCTAAGATACACTTTCAAACAAGTTTTAGAGAAGTTAAATCAGCAAGGAAAAATATGATAGACAGAAACAGAGTGGAGAAAAAAATAATATTATCACCAAAAATAAGTGGGTTAGTGCCATAGCATGGCAGTATGATTCTATCTTTTCAGAAGCTATTCATAAATGGACATATAAAGCTAAAGGTGGAAGACACAAACAAGTCAAAACACTCTTCAGCAGATCATACATAAAATATATGGCTTGAGGGGAAAATGTACTTCTGGCTGGCTAAGCATGGGGAATTGCTTCGACTAGCATTGTCTCCTCCTAGTGACAGAAACAGTACTAAGCATAAAACCTTACAATAGTTCCTGCAGCAAAGTCAGCTGGAGTCCAAGCAGTATCAGAGACTGCTGAAGAGTCCTTTACAAGGTGAAGTTACTGTCCTGTTAATAATCTGCTGTGTTTTCTGGAAAAAGGCATTTGTTGTTTATGCCTGACTTTTACCACTATTAAGGAATAAAATCATAGGTATTTGTAATGAAATAGTATTTTAATGCTAGCCTTTTTCCAAAAATTCATGTATTTTCTCAGTGAAGGAGTTCATTACTCAGTGTTTGAAACTTAGGATAGACCTAAGTTTCTGAGATGAGCTTTTTTGTACTGATTTAATGGCTTTTTTAATAGACAATTGTATCATAAATTGTTTTAACATAAATAAATTGTTTCATTTGTTAAATAAATTGTTTTAACTGTTCTTTTAGGTCCTTTTCTTTGTTAAGAATTATTATTGTGCCTCCAGCTTAGAAGCTTTACTTGCTAATTCTCCAGCCTTCTTACATCTAGTTTTAGGACTCCACTTCCTGGAAGGCTCCTAAGATTTTATGGGGTGGACATTTTTCACATTCCAAAATTCATTTGTCAGGTGGCCTTTTTCTTAGTTTGAGGTGGATTGTTTAACTAGGTCATTAACTTGACATATATTGAAGATCACTTTAAATAATCCGGTGCACTCAGCTATTTCCTTCTAATCACCCCACAGAGGGAGTTATCAGAGCTGAAATTAGAAATAATATTTTGGAAATTGCATTAGATTCATACCACTGAGTATGGCTTTTTATTTTCATGCAAAACAGTCTTTGAGCAGCCCTCTAATATTCTTTAAAAGTGTTTCATTCACTGGACATAATGATTAAAAAAATTCAATGAAATTATTTGGAAACCACTATATAGTACATTCTCTGGCTAGCACAACTAGCTGGATGATAGCAAAGACAGATAGATAGTAGCTAGATAATTAAAAGCTGGCCAATGTACATGAAGGGAAAATGGCTCTTGCAAATTTTTTTTGCAGTCTGAGACATTGACAATACTGTGTGTTCCAATACAAAATCCACCTAAAAACAGAGCCGTAAAAGCAACAGTATTTCCTATCTGCTGGATTAATTCTTCTCCTTCCCATTTTCTTAAGCAGAAAAAGGTTGGGAAGTGAGTAACTTTTGGTAAACCTTGAAGTAAACACCCATTCTGATAAGACTGCTTTCAGGAAGAAGCAGCGTGGGAGACAGAGCATAGGAGATCATTTCACATGGTGCACAGACTTATGACTGAATTTTTCTAACAGCAAGAGTAGCCTCTCACCACCTCTAAATTTGTGACATCAGTGAAGTTTCATAAATCATTACAACATAAGATCAGACGCCTCATGCATTTGCGTCTAATTATCATGACAGTATAAAAGGATATACTCTGCAGCAGACAGACTGGAAAGGTCAGGCTAGATTACTGTTTTTAATGCTTTCCATACTTTTATATTGCTTTTTTTCAACAGAAATTCATTACTACTTTTTAACATTCATGAAGAAGGGTAAGACTTTTTTTCTTCTAAGCAAATATGAAACAATTTAGAAAATGTGAACATCAGATATTGTGCTTTTATATAGTCAGTGGCACAGTGTAAATAATAAAATGGCACATATATAATGAAAAAAAATGTTGTTTCCTTGGAGGTGGGTGTATTTGTTTGTTTTGTTGTTGGGTTTTTTTTTACTAGTGTTCACTAGTAGCCTGTTTATGTTTGGCTAGCCCACTTTGCATAGCTGTTTTCCTTCATTTAGCATGTGACATTAAATGGTTTCACAGAGCACAAAATTTTTAGTGTATTTAGAACTCTGTAAATATCCACCTCCTCTGGCTAGGACTTCTGAGTGAGGTTGACTGCTATCTTTTACAATTCCATGTGTGTATATATATATACACACACATATTTCAAGCATGGTATAAATTTCACTTATCTTTTATTGAGTAAAGTCAATTAAGGGCTCTGAGATTAGAATCAGATTGTTTCTCTTTATGTCATAGTTTAAAGGGAATCTTCTGTGACAATTCTTACCCTTTTAATGTATATTTCAAATCAATTTAAAAAAAAATAACAATTATGCACATACAAAAAACCACAAACAAACAAAAAAAAGCAAACCCAAAACAACAAAACTTTCTGGTTTGGTACTTTCATTCTTATTACAAAGATAATAATGAAAAGAAGAATGTATGTTCAGAGAACGGAGACTATATATTTAGCAGTCCAAATAAAGAGGTGCTTTCTTACAATATTCTTCTAAGAAGTAATAGGTAATAGAAGTAATAGTAATAGGTAAGTTTTTCATTTCGATATAATGAAAAACACTGGTCTCATCTCCCTTTGAAATTCATCATGACACTTTGTTTTGTTGTGGTTGCTTTAATTTTTTGTACTGATTTATATGATTTATATGCAGGGCTTTTAAAAGTTTATAAATGTGCCCAATATGTTCTGTATCAAAGTACAGAACTCACCTTAATAGTCTCACCTGGGCATAATGTAGACTGAAAACACCATCAGAAATAGCGTTTTTTTTGAAAGAGCCAACAAACTATTTTCTCACATATATGTTTTCCTTGATCCAGTAGTTAACATTTTTGAACTGGAAAAGACTGTAACATACTTCAATGAAATTAGAGGTTTGGCCAACTCTCTTGTACTGTTATTCCAAATTTTGCAAAATTACTGCAAAAGCTCTCAAAAATGGCACTAACATCAGTGACAAAAAGTCTTCCAATTGTATTCTTATTCTGTTATCCCAGGTAACAAATTTGCAGAACAACATTAATGGAGAAAAAGAACATATGCTATTATCTGTGACAGGTTTGATAATGTCTTGATGCACCTAGGGAATGCTAATGGACACTTCTAAAACATAAAACCCCGCAATGAAGACCATCTATGTTATTGTCTTTTGAACAAAAACTTGCTTCATCTGAACTAATAGTTTTGCCATGACTTCCATTTCTAGTTATAAAAAGCAAAGCTAAGTCATAAATGGAATGTTTCAGTGATATTTTCACACATATACACATATATTCGCACATGTATCAGGTAAGTGACTACGAAGGCAAGCAATGAGGCAAATGGTTGCCTAGCTTTTACTGTATATATCTCTGCTAACATTTCTGCCAATGTAGCATTAGCATTCATGGTCCATCATCTGATCTATCCTTGGCGGGTCAGGAAGGGCAAAGGCATCTGTTTGCAACACAGCTGATCATAGAGATTGGGATCTTGCAGGAATAAAAAAAAAAAGTATACCCTGAAGAATCATATATACCTCAATCCTTCCCCTTCCACCTTGACTTTTCTCCATCCTTTCCTCCATTGCAGCATTTCACTAGAGAGTGATTTTGTACCCTCATGGTAATAATGGTATGCTTTCCCAGGGTCTAGCAGTTTGTGGAAAGACAAGTCATTCAGCCTAACAATAACAAAGGGAAGAAACAGGATAACAGCACTGCATAGTGGCCTGCAGAGACTCCAGGGATGCCTTATTTAGCAGTGTGCACCAGTAGCAGCACAGTACTGAGTTCAGATTAATCTTGCTTGCTTCCCAACAGGGAAGATTAGGCAGGACAGAATATCATGTTGTGACAAATTTAATTATTTAAATTAAACTACCAAAGGTACCTCTGCTAGATACAGGACAGCGTACTCCACCTACATGGAAAGTACAAGCAATATCCTTCATTAGTACTATCTGCAAAGGTGCTGCCTCCAGTACTAATAGCACGGCGTTTGCATATTAGAAGACATACCTTTCTTTCTTTCTCTTCAGCGATACCTCCCACCAACAATACCTTTGTAGATTACAATGGTGTACTTGGATTCTCTGAAAGCCCTTTCTTTATCTTGCTTTAATTTGTTGCATCACAGAAGACCATGTCTGTGTGACATAAGAATAAGGAAAACCAGTATCCAAGAAGTTCATGTATTTAAGGTTTTTGCAAACCTTTGTTCTTTCTTTACCATGTGTGGCTAGGATGTCTTTAGAAATAGCTCATAAACATTCAGTAGACTTTCATTTTAACTAGTAGATACTTCTTTTTTTCAAAGCAATTACACATTTTTGCAAACAGTAGATGAGCTGGGAAAGAATCACAGTGTGGTATGTGTCCTCCGTTGGCCCTAAACTCAAAAACAATCTTCCATAAATGTTGGTAAGTCTAACCTAGAGCCATTGCTTTCATCTTACAATACCTGAATAAAAAACCACTTTCAAAAACTATCTATACCCTTCTCGACAGTTTTATTGTGAAAGACAGAACAGAACAATCAATGACATTATTTCCTAATAAAACTTTTCTCATATGATGGACTCCTCTCCCCCAGCCTCTGACAGTGCATAAGATTAGTAAGTGTTAGTAGGATAGTATTTAGGAGGAGCTCACAATTGCACCTCTGGTTTCATTGCAGATTATTTTCTCCATATGAGATTCCTTAGCCTGTTCAGAATACAGAAGCATGTGCCCTACTCAGTTTACCATTTGGCTTCTCTTAGGCAATGTGAGAACGTGCAGATGGCGTATTGTAGCCATCTTTTCTGAAGGATGAGCAGTTACTTCTAATGATGATATAATAACCACATACTGTTATTACTGTTACTCAGTTTCCATCCCTCCAGACCACAACTGATCAAGACGGTGGCAGCGAGAATGAATCTTTTCTTCCTGGCAAACACAACCTAGTAAACGTGCAGTCTGTGCTTACTAGATAGGGAGTGTTAGATGTCAGTGAGACCACACTGCAAACTGAAAGCCAGTAGAGAAAGATCACTTGCCTTTTTTAATTACTCAAAATTCATGGTGAACAAGTGGAGTCAGACATTCAGATTGCAAGTCTTTCAGATTTACAAAACCGTATTTTTCTGGTTTATGATGTATATAAATATGAAATCTCATCTGCAGAGAGAGACTACAATCAGAAAACTGAAGGATTTGCAAGGAAGAGTTCAAGGCAAAATTTCCTTTCCCACTGACCATTCCATTACAAAAACCACTCATGTTGTAGGTGACACAGAAGCACAGAAGATTCTTTTAAGAAGCCTGTAATACTATTTAACTTCTGTGCTTAAAAACTAACAGTCCCACATGAATACAAAGTTATTCTTGAATCTATTTCTGAAAGTAAAAATAAAGAAACCATTTGTAAAGTACAAGTTCTGTATTTGATAATAAATAATAGAAAACATAACTTTCAAATTGTTGTTAAGTGAAATATTTGACAGCTAGGAGGGCAGGTATCTAAATAAGCAGTTTAATACTCAGTTTTGCTATAGCAACTACAAAAAACCAGTGATACAGCAATGAAATATGATGTATATCTACATAAGCAACAAATATTTTTGATACAACAGGAGTTTACTAAGAGTCCCAGGCACAGAAAATTTGCAAATATTTTTCCTACCAGTAGTACTTTATTCTAGAATATCAGCTGCTCATCATTTATTTCAGAGGTGAGGCATATCACACTAAAACCTTACACTATACATAAAAGTTTCTGGCTAAGTTCTTAGGTTTTCAATTTTCTAAGGTTATAAGTAACTGCAAATGTAGTAACCCTTACCATCTTCCTTGACTTACTTCCTTTCTCCAGTAGTGACTGCCAGCTGTTGGACACTGACAAAAAAAATCCCATATGCTAGATTTATCTTTTTCATTCTTTCTCCCATATTCTACATTTTCCACAAAATGTAACTTTCAGCTAATGACATTTTCTTCATTTTAATGAAATATGGCAGACCTAGTTGCTACTTCCAGCTTAAATGAGAGATCATGTGGCTTTAAAGAATGTGCATGAAAACAGGACTTCAGTCAAAATATTGCTTGGAATTATATCACTGTAGACCTCTTTCCAAGTCCTCCAAGGTGAATTTGAGACAAAAACTGGCGGCTCTGTGCATCTTCTATGACACTGACCTAATATCAGTCACTAAAAATGTCTCATCCATCTTAAAATGACTCATTTATGGTGAACTTACAATGCACACCTTCAAAAAACAGTAGTATCATGGATTTCACTCTTCATTCAGGGAAGCTCTGAATGATCAACACTATATCTGTAATTTTTTCTTCAGATCTACTTCCACTGCATATTGGGTAGTGTTGACTAAAATAATTTACAAAGAGAAAATAAGATACATAACCAATACAAAAGGAGAAAGGTGCGCTTACTCATCTTGTTACAGGAAAGAACTTGAATTAACATCTTTCTATTTGAGTAAAGGAACTTGAATCTAGACATACTAACTTCTGCTGAATAAGCTAGTAAAAACCTGACAACCAAAATATTTGTCTGGCTAAACATACTTTCAGGTAGGGTGTGATTCTGAGGTGGTCTAAAAAGTCCTAGGCTCTTCTAATCCTTATAACCAGCAATGGAAGTATACCCCGTCTTCGTTTAGCCAGTTGTTCTATTACTCAATGACCCCTCCACACCCAAGGAGGGATATTGCGAAAAGGAAAAGAAACCTATGAGTTGATATGAAAACAGATTTAACAAAATAATGAGAAACTAATATTAATACCCATATTAATATAAAATATACAAAGTTATACTCATCCCATATAGTGCTCATGAGCTGTTCACTCCCAGGAGTGAATGCCAGACGATGAACACTGCAAATACCACAGCTCCAGTGAGAGCACAAGGGTCACAATGAAAAGCAGGGTAGGCCTAGGGAACAGAATACAGTGTGAGACCCTCCAAGGATGGTGACCATCAAGGAAAGAGAGCCGTCCCCAGCCAGCTCCACAGTTTACAGCGAGTGTGACATTTATGGTACAGAATAATTCTGTTAGCAAGCTTGGGTCATCTGCCCTGGCTTTCTCTCCATTGAGCTTCTGCACCAGGCTAACTCAAAACTGCTAAAGACATTGATCACTATGAAAACTTACATACCAGGGCTGGCCAAAAACTAAACCAAAGTGTCTTATCAACTTTGTTCACATCGCCTCAAGTGCTGTAGTATTCTCAAAAATGGAACTTTCTTGAATAAAAAATTGATTCTATTGTTCTATCCCAGCAAAACCTGAACAATCTCTGTACATAATCTAGGAAGTACATTTTTCTAAGATAAGTCTTAGATAAGCAAAGTTCTAAATCGTATTTGAGAGGTAATCTTAAAATGTATTTGTCTTTTTGCAACAAAAATTGCTGAGATTTTCCCTCTCCATTACATTAGGACGAGTATTCCCCTATAACCTAGCCAACACAGATGGCAATTCTTCTTCAAGTCCATTTCCTCTCAGACTTCATCGTCTTTCTTGACAATTTCTACATGGTCTTGATATCCTCCTTGTTCTTGTTGAATCCATTTCAATTTGTTTTGCAAGTATTTTGCTGACTCTTTTCTAGCAAAATCTTCCTTTTAACACTATTTTCCATCCTGAAAGGATTCTGTGTTGATTGACTAGGAGCAGCCTAAGCTAAATTTCACAAGAATGTATAATAGCAGCATTTGGCTCACAGATTGCCTCAGCCTACAGATCTGTCATGACAGCTGCTTCCATGACAAATGATAGGAGCTTACAAACAAGGCAGAGTTGCAAAAGCCAGTGGATTTCAAGGCGCTATCCACTAAGTAATTTGCAGATAAAGCAGCTATTTGCAATGTCTAGTGCAGTATTTACAGTGCAAAAATGGATATGAGACCCTATGGCATTCCCTAGCCATACTGATGTTCTCATCTGTTATCACTCTTGTCTCCTCTATCCTTTCCTCATTTTTCCCAACACACATACACAAACCATATAAAACTCTCTTCTGCTTGGAAATAATTTCCTAGGAAGTCGCATGAGGGCAAATTCTGGATAAATACACAAGATACAAAAAAGCAATTACAGGAATAAGAAGTGTGCTTCCTAGTTGTGGCACTGGTGTTAGATTCCAATGACAATTTTCTACTGCTTTCTAACTACGATGCCATTTAATGTGTAAGCGTAATAACAAATCTAACATGGAATATAATCTAATTTCCATTGAGTAAATTATTCTTAATGTTTTTAACCACTGTACTGCCTGTATTTTAACCAGGCCTGTACATACTGTTCATAACTGAATTACAATAAAACAAAAATTTCTAAATTTCTAACAGCATCTGTTAGGATTTAATCTTGTCCTTGTATCTAGAGCTCCCTATATCTAAGAGTAAGTAAATGCTATATTATTACCCAAATTTTAAAAAAACCACAGGTTGATTACATTTTATGTAATTAACCACAGGACTTCATTCTCATGAATTATATGAATAGTCACTCAAGGTGAATGATGTAGTAGAATGAAAAAAGATTCTTACATTTCAGCACCTTACAAAAGATTGAGGAAATACCTCAGACAACCAAAAATATTCTAAGAAGGACAAAAATTATTTAGTGTAATTCTGTAAGTCCTTATCTTCCATACTTGAGTAACGTATTGATTCCCCTTTCAAAGCTTTTCATTTTCTATGCACTGAATCAGAAAGGAAGATAAATTTACACATTGACATGATGAATATTCACATACCCTAAATTTAAGTGTCCATCTGAGGCTGAAGTTATTAGTCTCCTCAGATCTAGATTGCAGTTACTGGAGAGAAGAAGGCTATTACTTTGTAATTCAGAGAAACAAAATTAATCTCCTACCCTGAACATCTGGAGAAATGAAGACAAGTCCCAGTGGTGCAGGAAGTTTAGGGAGAGCAGCCTAACTTAGACAACCACATTGGTGATGTGAATATACCCCCATTATTTTCTTTCCTCACAGCATTTTACATAGCCAAAGGCTTTTGTCAGTATACTTGTAACCTCGAAGACCAGATCGGGAGAAACTGCTATTGACCACTGACACAGGCAAATGTGGCACAGCAGTACTTACAGATACGTGGAATTTTCTTCATTAAAATACGTTTTCTTTTTGCAAAATTAAAAGGAAATGATAGCAAAATGTTCTGTGGAAAACTCTCTGCTTAGACTAAGCTCTCTGATTACATCATTTCAAGTCAAAAGCAAGAACAGCCAGCAGCTCAAATTCAGGTATCCACACTGAAGCAGTTGGAGTATGGATTTGGTTGATTCTGGCATATTCCAGGTAAGTAGAGTTACTTTCTTTGAACCAAGGGACAATTAATTACTTATAGAAAATAAAAGAACTGCTTGAAAGCAACCAATCCCAGTACAGTCAATCACATGGTAGGAAGGATATTCATCTAGCATATGGACTAATACTACAAATAAAACTTTGACTCTGAGCCCAGCAGAATCTTTAATTAAAGAAGAATCTAGTTTACCAGGTCTAGCTAAAGATATAACTCATGCATATGATAAGTACTAAAGACTGTCTCCACTGCTCAAACATCTCTGAAAGTATTGTGTAGGAAAGAGATATTACCTGATAATGCATTGTTAAAGGCAGCAGAGAAAAGTATGCCAAAATATGGTAACTCATATGAGTTATGACTCATTCCTTGCATAAGCTGAAAGGAAACTGGATTCCTTGTTTTTGATACAGATAATCTAGTTAACTTCCAAGAACTGTGGCACCAAGAAAAACATTTCTCCTCTTCCTCCTGAGAAAAACATTTCTCCTCTTCCAACATTTCAGGTTGGTTGTACAAAAAAAAGCCACATAATTGTACAGATGGTATAGTGTCACCTTGCACTTGTAAGGAGTAAAAGATCAAGAAGAAAGGCTTTATCTGTGGAGTTTTGTATGCTGGTATTGTTTCTCACACACAGACAACTGATATAGTGATCAGTGATGACATTTTTTCTGTATCTTCCTATCAGGCACTTTCAAATCATAGGAAAAGCTGGTGGGAACTTTTCCCTAATCACAGCCAAATTTAAGTCACCATTTCCCCACTGTATTTCATCTGAAATTGCAATTTTGCACATTATCTCATGTGGCCTTATCAGGACTTTGGACAACATTGTAACTTAGACTTGTTTACTGACCATATTCTACCCTTGTCTACAAATCACCACTGAAAATGCCATGTCCTTCTCTCCTTAGTGCATAAACCAAAGCACAAATCACTTACAGATTCACCGTGCTGATACACAAAAGTCTTCAATGTATTTTAAAAAATAAATTACAGCAAAACTGATTATCCTTTGACTTAAAGCACTGTAAAGAAAAAGTAAGTCTATTTTAGACATTTATACTACACAGCTATAAAACTGGCCTAAAAGAACAGAAAGTAAAAAAGCCCCACATGTCCTCTTCTATGTGTGTGTGTGTGTGTAATACATTACCTGTTAATGCCATGCTTATGACAGATTTTAAGGTGAAAGATACTTTTAGAGCAAATTACACTAAAGTGTTATCAAAATACTGCTGCCGTATTTAGCCCAACAGAAAGAACTATCTGTTGTGTATGGCTTTACTATAACAATGAAAGGTATTAAAATTATCTCTTTAGAATTGATCATGTTATATCAGACTTTCCTAGAGTGCATTAATATTGGGTTACAAACCATATGTAAGCTTCTTGAAAATTTCCTGATATTAAAAACTCTGTTGGAACCAGACAGACAGAATGGGATGCAGTATGCTCTTCAAAATGTTACATTGAACTGCCCTGGTTCTATCCATGCTACTAGCATTTTCAGATACATGATAGCAATGTGCATCTAATTCCAGTCACTGGTGCAACTCTAGTGGAAGATTTTGTCAAATGCTTTTTTTTCCATGAAATGAACAACAAGAAATAATGCGAGTTCAGAAAGTATTTGGCATTTGTTACAGACAGAGATTTTTTTTGTGTGCTTTCCTACTAGCATTTTTTCTCTCCTAGTTGATGCTATAGCATTTGAAGATGTGATAACTTACCAAAAAAAAAAACCAAAAAAACAAACAAACAAACCCAAACCAACCAACCAATCAAAAAAACAAACAAGTCCCAATTAGATATATTCATTTTAAAAACAACTATTTTTTCTAAGAATTAGAGTAATTTTTAAGAACTTCTTCAATAAGGATAATACACCTTTTGTTCATTATTTTGGCCACTGAAGCCTAAGTTAAATTTATATATCAGCTCATTTTGGCCTATTTTTGCAGACAAATTCATCAATTGAGGTGCTTTGAAGGAACTTGCTCCGAAACTGCAGGTTATCATGCAGTTTCATTTGGAAAAATTTTATGATCTTCCAAGACTGACAGGCAAAACTGGGAACCTCACACTTGTGCTCATTTCTGAGGGAAAAATATGAGAGAAGACTAAAGGAGCAAATTTGTTTTTCATAGAATCATAGAATGGTTTGAGTTGGAAGACATCTTAATGATCCAGTCCAACCACTCTGCCATGGACAGGGACACCTCCCACTACACCAGGTTGCTCAAAGCCCCATCTGATCTCACCTTGAACACTTCCAGGGAGGGGGCATCCACAACTTCCCTGGGCAATCTGTGTCAGTGTCTCACCACCCTCACAGTAAATAATTTCT
This sequence comes from Mesitornis unicolor, assembly GCF_000695765.1. Classification (NCBI taxonomy): domain Eukaryota; kingdom Metazoa; phylum Chordata; class Aves; order Mesitornithiformes; family Mesitornithidae; genus Mesitornis; species Mesitornis unicolor. Next base: position 13,083 of record NW_010191681.1, on the reverse strand, counting down.
TCCTAATATCTAGTCTAAATCTACCCTCTTCCAGTTTAAAGCCACTCACTCTCATCCTATCACTTGCTGCCCTTATAAAATGTGCCTTCCTAGTTTTCCTGTAGGCCCCCCCTGAGGAGCTGGGAGGCTTCAATAAGGTCTCTCCAGAGCCTTCTCTTCTCCAGGCTGAACAGCCCCAACTCTCTCAGCCTGTCCCCACAGGGCAGATGCTCCAGCACTCTGATCATCTTCATGGCTCTCCTCTGGACCTGCTCCAACAGCTCCATGTCCTTTTTGTGTTGGGGCCCCAGAAATGGACACAGTACTTGAGGTGGGGTCTCACCAGAGCAGAGTAGAGGGGCAGAATCACCTCCCTCACCCTGCTGGCCACGCTTCTTTTGATGCAGCCCAGGATACAGTTTGCCTTCTGGGCTGCAAGCGCATATTGCCAGCTCATGTTCAACTTCTTATCTACCATTACCTCCACATTCTTTTCTTCAGGGTGTTCTCCATCCATTCTCTGCCCAGCCTTTCTGTACTTGGGATTCCCCTCACCCAGGTGCAGGACCTTGCACTTGGCTTTGTTGAACTTCATATAGTTTGCACTGGCCCACCTTTCCAGCCTGTCTAGGTCCCTCTGGATGGCATCCCTTCCCTTCATTGTGTCAACCACACCACAGAGATCGGTGTCATCTGCAAACTTGCTGAGAGCGCGCTCGATCCCATTGTTCACATTGCCAACAAAGACATGAAACTGCACTGGTCCCAGTACTGACCCTGACGAACGCAGTCCATTGCTGATCTCCAATTGGACATTGAGTCATTGACCTCAATGCTTTGAGTGCAACTATCCAGACAATTCCTTATCCACTGAGTGGTCCAACCATTGAATCCATGTCTCTCCAATTTCAAGACCAAGGATATTGTGTAGGACAGTGTCAAGTGACTATTTCTTTAGAAAAAAAATGTTAGAGAGTAGATAGAATTATTTACCTCGCTATCTTTCTAGAAGACTAATAAGAAAAATATTTTTGTAAAACTTGTGAATGCAAAGTGTTGCTACAGAGTAGCTAAACACCCATACATAGGTAGTATGTTACAAATCCCTAGGAGGGCTGTGATATGAAATCAGTTGTACAAAATCAACCTTCTCTTCAAACATAGCTATCATGAAGGGGAGAAAATCTCAACTGCTCAAATGAGAAGTCATAGAAAAGCATAAAGAATGCTTACATAAAGCATGCTTACACTTTGTAATTCCTAATCTTTTCACACCTTTGAAAAACAAAACTGCAGCATCCAGACTGATAAAGTCGAGACAAAGCAAATGTAAAATTCATAGAGATCAATCAGGTAATAACTTCATTTGAACAATTAGGTGAACAAATCAATAAATCCCTGAGTCAATGATTATTTATTTTATTATAAATTAAGTCAAATCTGAATAACAAAATGAAAAGTTGTCTCTCTTTAAGGGTCAGAGAGAGAGAGAGCAGGATTTTCTCTCTACTGTCCCCTACCCTCCCAGGGGGAGGATTAAGAAAAGGGAATAGAGAGAAAATAAATTTTAAAAAAATGCTTTGCACTGTTGGGAGTGGGAGTAGGATTTCCTGGAGTAACGAGGTATTCTCAATATGAGTATGGTCGTTCTCGTTTATTAAGCAGAGTTACACAGCTTTTATAATCTCGGTTTTAGTCACGAGATAGTCACGAGCAAAGCACGCAGCGAAAACTTATAGCTAATTGGTTGCTGTCCATGCGTCTTGACGTATGGACGGTACACCTACTTGCAGTTAGAAAGTCCGGCTCTTATCTTCCTTAAAATTGCAGGTGACCCTTATTTGTATGCTGGGTTGATCACATCCACAAGGTCATGGCCGCCCTGGGAGAGCCAGCACTCCACATTGCACAAGGTTGGAAGTTAAGACTGCAACAAGTTTAATGAAAAGAAAAACCAAAACGGGAAAGGAAAAAAAGGGAACTAATAAGGGACAAAGGATATTTAAGTATATACAAAACCCAATCCCAGTAGTCCCTAGTGCAAGTGCCCAAGCAGTGCCTCGTGGCCGCTGCGACTGCTGTGACTCGTCACCAGGGACCGCAGCGGTGCCGGGAGCGGATTGTGGTGGATGCTGCCGAGCACATGGAGGTAGGCCCAGCCGTCCCGAGATGCGACAGGAAGCAGCCCAGGAAGCCAGGAAAAGCCCGCAAAAACCTCGGGTTTTTATAGACTGTGGCCGGAAAGGGGAGGGAACAGTACTGATCTCTGACCCTCCAGTGTCCTACAGACACCACCAGTCCTTCCCTGTCAGACTGGTAACCCTTAAACCATAACAAAAGTGACATAAGAATACAGAACTACGTCATAGATCACATTGTCAGGAAGGCAGAAAGAAATACCCAAACTAGTTGAACTTTCAAAAACAAATATGACATGTTATAATTTATTAAGAGCACTAATGACCCATTTGTCTATCTACTTTCAGCAGGGTCTGTGAATCTTTATTTGACATACTGAAACAATAATGACTAATGACATTCACAGCTTTTACTATTGTTGTTCTTATGTAGCATTGCATGGGAACAAATATAAACTTTGCATGTGAGAAGAATGGTAGTAGGTAAGGAAATTAACTGAATTAACACAGATTTTATGCTACTGGAGGCAAGATCAGTGTTTCATTTCACCCTTCTGTCAAAAAACACATATGTTAAATTATTAATGTCACACATGGTGATGTTGTTGTTAGAGTTGTGTTAGTATGCAGATGATGTAAGTACTGGATATCATGTGATCAGATACTTGATTTGACCTCTAGTTCAATATGTCATAATAACCCTAGTATCCTTACTACCAGAAGAAGGTAGAAACTCAAGTCAAAGTTGTGTCAAATAAACCAGAAGAAAATTGATATCAATGGCTATTTTAAGACAATATAACTATTAGAATTACAATCAGTTTATCAGTAACTAAAAGACTGCAAGATACAGTTTGACAATTCACAATTCTCTCTTGTCCTAAAAGAAATAGCTAGGGTTTGACTTTATACGTAGAAGTCTTGCTATAATTACTCAGAGGAGCTGCTGGAGTTTCTGACCTTATACACATGGAGAAACTAAAATAAAGTGATAACACTCATCTAAATTGGAAAAAAAGTTGTTGTTGACACTTCTGTGGTGTTAAATACCTCTATTTAATGTCTAAGAGGAAGGTATTTCCAGTGCTTGGTCAGCTGAATCATAAAAAGTTGTAAAACAAACCAAATAAAACTCCAGTGCAATCATGAAAGTTTGCCCATGGAAGGATAACATCTGGAGCTAAAGCCATGAGATTCTTACGTCTTTTTGAAAAAAATAAAACTTTTGAGAAAATTAGTATAATTTGAAGTTCACCTTGAACAAATAATTTACTATAAGCCTGAAAAGTTGGACTGCTCTGCTTATAATGTTATTTTCATTCTTTTCTTAATTTTTTCAGTTAACTGCATGAAGATTGAATATTAGGATCAATAAAACCTACAATAAAGAGTTCATAAAGAAGAAATCTGCTACCAAGAAATATGAAGTATGAAGAAATGCATGACAATATTCCACACTCTTGCAAGACAGGGAGACCACATAGGTCTATGCCAACATGTAAGAAGAAAATCTATCCTGACCAATGAAAAAGTAGAGCACTATGGCCTGATTATACAATATCTGATACACATGGAAACAATATTGGAATGACCAAGAAGATCCAGAAAGTTCTGTCAAAACAGCAGCCTCTAGTTATAGGATGGTATAAGCAATGTTAACATACATTCCACCTGCAGCTCCAGAAGCTTTTCAGGTGACTGGGTGAAAATAAAGTAAATATCAGAAAATCAAACTGTTTTAAGGGGCTTCATACAAGAACTCACTCAAGGACATGATTTTTGTAACTGTGACTAATACACCCTAGTACAGATACATCTTAGTACATTCTGAAGTACCACAGATGTACCAGTGGAACATCAACTGAGACCAAGATAAGGATGCTGAGGAAAAGGGTCCAGGAAAGACCATATACGGCAGAAAAACTCAGAGTTCATGAGAAGAACAGTAAGAGTGCCTCTTCAGAACAACTAGGGACCACCAGAGACCACCAAAGGACCCCTTGGGCACAAGCGCAGTTTGATCTGAGAATGACTCAACAGATATTTAATAGTATGATAATTAAATTTAAATCGCTACCAATCATTGTAACTCAGATTATGCAATCTTGAAACTTTTGTGTATAAATATGCCAAGGAAAGTGCCAGTAGTTTTGCAAGCTTGAAGAGAATAAATAATGCTCCTCGCACCTGACATCGAATAAAGAATGCCTGCTTCTTAATGCTACATTGGTGTTAACAGGTTTTTCTTTCCCAATTTCAAAAACAAAAAGTTAGAAAAGTCTGTAAATAAGGCTGCATGTTTAAATTAATTAATCTTTCTCCTCTGTATTTCTGAGTTACGATATAGTTAATTACATAATTACATACTTTTCACTCATCCATATATAGGAAGTCACTGCTTTGAAGAGAGTGATCTCAGTATCATTTTCTTCAGGAGCTGTAAGGATTATGGCAAACCGAAAGAGATACTGCAGGAGAAGAAGGAACAATTACATGCCATTAAGAATTTTTACACTCTCCTGGAATATTAGATTTTATCCCTGTCTTCAGTGACTGCAAATCAACTTTTGCTTCATTGAAGGCCAAATGCATATCACAAGTGACACTCATGAATATGCAAATAAGGATTATAGAGTACATGCGTTGCATGTAGGGGCATGTTCATGTTTTGTAATCGCATTTAAGGTCATGCCCTTCCTGCACCATTGATTGACAAGGCAGTACCTGGACTAGCTGGCCAATCACACACGCACAAGAAAGACTATAAAAAAACAAGCCCCTCACCCAAATTTTGGTTGACCCACCATCCATGGAACAAAAAACTGCTGCTCGATGACAGTGCTGGATCCCATGGGTGGTGATACCTTTTCCTTCTCTCTATTCCCTTCTCCTTTCTCTTTCTCTTCTTACTCTCTGTCTCTCTCTCCTTTCCTTCCTCTCTCCTCACATGCATATAGTTTTCATACAGACCAAGATGGGTTGTTAAAAGATTGTTGGCACTATCAAAGTGCCTTTTATTTGCCAATTGCCTTTTGTTCGCTCATTTGACAGTTATCCGTTAATTGTTGCCACATTCTCCCTGTTTACCCCCTAAAGTTGTCAGTTAGTAAAGTTACCGGTACAACTGTTCCTCTGAGTCATTGACATGACACAACCACCCCACCCTCCAATGCAGTTTTTTGGCTGGTCCGCAGGGTCTTGGAGAATTCAAAAGATTCACCGATCTTGTTGTCCGCTGAGTGGGACAAGACACATATGCATTAAATAATGTTGATAAAATGGAGCCAATATTACACACTTGCATCATATAAAAACATATGAATAAATAAGAAATCCTGTCTTCTGAGCAGGGTTTAAATATCATTTTGTACTTTAGATCGGGCATACATGTTGAGAAACAGAGATAAAATACGATACCAAAGCTGAGTGTCTGCTTCTTATCCTGTGCACTGAACAAGTCTTGGAGAGGGAAAGTCAAACATGTTATTGTGTTCTTGCCTTCTGTTTCAACAGTTTCTGTTAGCAGAAAGTGGCTGATAGGTTTAAGGTATTAAAAATTATTTCATTCAGTACACTTCTTGAAACAATAATGAGTTAGCAATCCCTTCTTATCTTCAAGGACTCCAAATTGTTTTCTACCCATTCAACTCTCTCTAATTTTTCTTTCTGCTAGTCCTACCATCATAAAAATGTATTTATTTAGCCAAACCAAATAGGCTAAGAGATTTGTTCCCTGTTCAATTTTAATTTTTTTCATTCCTCCTTATTTTTTTACTTAATACAGTTCACTGTTATGCTTAAAGGTCTAGTATAAGGATCAATAAAAAAATGCAACAAACAAGCCATAAAGAAACAATCTATAATGCTTATTGGATCAGGCTTACAGTAATTTGGAATATGAACTGAATGCTAAAAATGTTAAACGGACAGTAACACTAAAATTACTAACAGTCTCATTTATGCCACCTAGAAAACTCAAAACTATAGATGTATGTATATGAATTCATAATATAAGGTTTCAGAGTTCTTTTCCTCAGGCATAAAATTGCCTCTCCAGAATATTTTTAAATAATTATGGGGAAGCTAATAGAGCCCAAGATTTGTGGGCTTCACACACATGTACACACATATAAAAATAATGAAACATATCACATATCAAATATAACATGAACATGAGCCAGGAGCAGGCTGAACATGAGTTAAAAGTGTGCCCAGGTGGCCAAGAATGCCAGCAGCACCCTGACCTGCATCAGGAATAGTACAGTCAGCAGGACTAGAGAAGTGATTGTCCCACTGCCGATTGTACTCGGCACCCGTGAGGCTGCACCTTGAGTACCACACTCAATTTTGGGTGTCACAGTAGGCATTGAGGTGCTGGAGAGGGTCCAAAGAAGGGCAACAAAGCTGGTGAAGGGTCTTAAGAATAAGTCTTATGAGAAGCATCTGAGGGACTTGAAGTTGTTTAGTCTCAAGAAAAGGAGGCTGAGGGGAGACCTTATCACTCTCTATGACTACCTGAAAGGAGGTTGTAGAGAGATGGGTGTGGGTCTCTTCTCACAAGCTACAACTGCCAGGACAAAAGGAAATGGTGTCAAGTTACGCCAGGGGAGATTTAGTTTAGACATTAGGAAAAGCTTCTACACTGAACAGATACGGTTCTCAGGGACATGGTTTAGAAAGGGGCACGGTAGAGTTAGATAACAGTTGGACTTGATGATCTTAAAGGTTCCTTCCAAACAATGATTCTGCGATTCTATAAGCTAAATTTATTCTCATATTCTTGAAAACTGTATGTAATGTATGATACCACCATCTTTTCTAGCTAACCAAAAATCTGGATTATTACAAATGGCTGAAACAAGATAATATGGATCTGATTGAGTTGCTAGAAACTGCACAGAATATTAATATACTGTACACTGATGGTGTGTTTCTTCCTGATGTAAAACAAATTTGCTCCAGTTTGCTACCAGCTGGCAATATCACCAAAATATATTGACAAATTTACTGAATTCACTCTGGGAGCCATCCACATACACTCATGTCTTATGCTATTGATACAGGTATGCTATCTTTCTTACAGGAAAAATACAGAATAAAAATAAAATAGGTGCAAACTTTCTTTTAGTTTTTTTTCTTTTTTGTTTTTTTTTTTTTTAAGAAAGCAACACCTTATCCTACATTCTTCTCTTATTTCATTCTCTCATTTTCTGTTTCAGGTTAGGTATCAAGGAATAAACATAACTGATTACTTGCTAATAGGAATGAAAAAATTGTATCTTTCCTGTGCTGTAACACATAAGAAGTATTCCTTGTGTATTTCCATAAAGGTCCCAGTAGAGCAATCTGTATTCTGGATCTACTATTAATCTGCTTTGGCCTGAGAGCTAACACACTTGGCTTACCTGTGAGTTACCTCTTTTTCACTCACAAATATCAGTTGTGTCAACTTACTGGAAGAATTAAGTCTCCTTCTTGTCTGGAACAAGCCTAAACCTGGCCTGGAAAAAGCATTACTGCCAAGGGAACCTGTAGATGGACAATAAAGGTGTGGTTTACTGCACTGCAGGATTTAAACACTTCAGTGCTGAACTCCTCTGCTTCCCAGTAAACAAACTTGAAAGTAGAGATTCCTTGAATTAATACAAGGGGCGTCACATATAGGAAAAAAACAACTAACTGCTGCACCAGAGGTGTGAAATACTTCTAGGCAACAGATAATAGACTACTTCAGGTCCAGAGGGACATGTCCAGGATAATGCCATCAAGGCATCATCCCTTAGGAGGCACTGATACCTCATGGGGAGAAAGGAAGGAAACATCAGACTGGGAACTATGTAGAGGAAAGGAAAAGAAGGACAAATTAAATTAAGTCCTGCTAGAGAATGTGTATTTTTCTTTGTTGTTTCAATATAAATTTTATCACTTTCAGTGTATATTGGCAGGACTTCAGCATAGAAGATTTTGGTAGGCATTGGCTAGCTCTTGCATCTCATTACCTTCTCATCCCCAAAGCAGAAAGCCAGCAGTTTACTATAATGGCAGGAATAAAAGCAAGCAATATGATATAGAGTCATCTACTGTAATCTTGACTTGTAAAATGATTACATGCTTTTCTTCACTTGACACTTGTTCCCTAGCACACATTCAATACTGCTCTGCCATGCAGCAGAAAAGTGTAACGAGATTTCACTGCATCTGGGGTATGGTCAAATGAAAACAAAGTGAAAATTGCAAATGTAGAAATGAAAACCACCAGCCAAAATAAAGCAACAGAAGTATTACACAGAAATCATCATCATCAGTTGGAGGTTCAGTGGTTGCTATGAGATGATTAGTCACAAAGTCTAACACAGCAATAGGCACCTTTACTCTCTTAAACTGTGTCAACACAGTAAAATATTAACATGCCCAGAAACATTTTTCTGAGCAGATTAAATTCACTAGCGTAGAGGCAACCTCAGTGTATCAATCTATGAACCATGGCCAGAGACTGAATTCTTCTCGTATTCATGCAAGTTTTAGCTTAACATTCAAGTGCAATAATAGGCACTGTAGGAAACTTTGAGGTTCACGAATTATGCTTATTCAAAGAATCAACTGTTAGGCTTGGAAGCTGTTGGATACTCTCTCATTCAGTTCACTATCATTTTGATTATATATTGTGTAATAAATGTGGCTTTTTTTTAATAGAAAAAGCTACAAAATTCAGAGCTACCCAAGTTGGGACTAACTGCACAAGTCAATTAGGAACTACTGTGATAGCACTGGCAGAACCGTGACTGGAGCTGAATGCCCCTGCTCTGGAACTACAGCACCATTTCAGTGCATGGCACTGTCAGCAGATCAGACATCCTTCCACAGAGCATTTTGTTGATTTTGGTGGAGGCAACAACACATACAGCTGGCTTGAAGCACACACCCACAGCTAGCTTGGAGGATCTCTGCACTGTGCTACTAGGATGCCCATGGTTTCCTTAGGATCTGCAGCTTGCCTATAATTGTTGCTGTCATCATTTCTTGAGAGCTTCAGGAAGGCTCAAGACATTCTGAAAGTTTCATTGCAGCTTCTTGGAGGCAGGGAACTTCTCCATGTTCACTAAAACAAGTTCCTGAATATATATGAATTTTCTTAAAATCAAAGAGTGGGTTTAATAGGCACTACTTTTCACTAGTCTGTGTGAAGGCGTTATATCATACAATGAACTTGCAGGGCTGTGTCACAGACAATTTGCAATAAATTGGAAAAATTTCAGAGAAAACCCCAAGAACAGTTAAAGAATCAGAAACTTTGAGTTTCAAAAAAGTTAACAAGTTCATTAATTTAGTTAATTAAAGAGAAGCATACAACCTGGATATAAAAGACAAAGAAACTAAATTCTTAGACTTATCTCTTCTATTTCTCAAACTAAGATATAGTGGTATCTGTACAAGTTCTAGATTAAAATTTAATATAAATATTTTTTTCTTATTTGTCTTTTTTAACAGAAAGTGCAAACAGCCATTGGGATAGCTTACTAAACATTGTTCATCAATGAAAACAATGAACTCAAGACATGAGCATATTTTTCTAGAAGCAGCAGCTACTCACCACAGTGGATCTTCCAGTCAGAAATAATTCACAGATGTTTCATAGCTTCTGCAGCAAAGGCAGTTAAGGCAAGACGACCATTGTGGTTCTGACATCTGATCTCTAAATTTATTAATCTAAATAGTAATAAAGAAACATTTAAACTTTTGCTGAGGTCTCCACAATGGTATACAAATACATCTCACAGTACAAGACAACCCCAGCTATACATATATATATGTATACTACATATACAAGGTAGTAGAGGTTCAACATCTGGGCTTCACAGTACTAGAGCTTTGTCTAAAACATATAATAAAACTGTAAAACAGCTTACTACATTTTATAATTTCCACCACTATATTAGCAATTTCTGTAAAAAAACCCCAAGCAAAATACCAGCAATTTTTGTATCCCCTTTTTCTAGATGTGAGAAGGCAGCCAAACTAATATAAGTCTAATTAATTATACTTGCGAAGTAACCTGTGAATTTCTTTCTGTAAGAAATATTCAAATGTGTTTACTTGTGGGGGCAGTCTGGCTTTCAGAACTTGACTAATGTATTTTTCAAATGGATACAAGCAAACCTATATGAAAGTGATTCCAATATGGCTAGACAGAAACATTTATATTATTATTTTATCAAAAGTTGACATCTCAAACAAAACTCATTTCGGAGCATTCTCAAATTACTTTCTCAAACAATAACACTTAACTGTTCTCTGAAAATTTTGGGGTTTTTTTGTGAAAAGTAGCAAAACTCATTATTTTGGTATGCAGCTACAATCAAGATTTTTACTTACCATAAAGCATGTCCAAATAGTGGATGGCATTCCCAGTAAAGAAAATTAATTTAAACAAGTCAGGTAGAAACACATATCTTTCCACAGAGAAAGTATCATTTGTAGAGGTTTAACTTATGTATTGCCTTCATGAAATATCATACTACACAATTGTTCGGGACTGGTTTATTCTCCCAGCATATACCTTTGAAATAAAACAAAATTCCAATACTTCCACTGGTTATGTTTCTTCTCTCCATCTGCGTGCAAAACAAAAAACCACCCCTTTTTACTGCCATTTGGCTTATTAGTTAGTTAATTAGTGCAGCTTATTACAAAATCAATAACATGCTATTGCTGATACATTTCCCATCTACAGATGTGAATATGCAGGACTTCTAACTACTTCATTATTAAATTTATTTGTTGGAAAGATTCTTCAGTGAGTAATGCATCAGACTGGCATGAAGTCTTTCATTTTCACATGTACGGACCACAGATAAAAGTTGGAATGAGGAAAGACTGCTTACTACTTTACATAACATTTAAAATATGGTAGAAATCAGGTCTTAGAATCATAGGATTCTTTAGGTTGGAATGGATGCCTGGAGGTCAAGTAGTCAACCCCTCACTCAAAGCTGAATTAATAGGACCAGATTGCTTACAGCCGTGTCAAGTCTCGGGCATCTCAAGGATGGAAGTCCCAGAACCTTCCTTGGCCTTTGTGCCACTGTTTGATCACCTTTGTGGTAAGAAAAGCTTTTCTTTATATTGAATTTCCAGCTCTTAACTTTCACTGTCAGCAGTAAGCCACCAGAAAAGGCTTCTAGAAAATGCAGCTCCCAGAAGATGTTTCCTAAGGGAGAAGCCTCCAAACTCCTCTGACAGCTGCTCCCTCTCCATTAGATGCCTCTGCTGTTACCTGATCTTGCATGAAAAAAAATGTTACCAGTAAGGGGCACAGTGAAACCTTCTGGCCATTGACTAAACTTTCCTTTTATATAGTTGCCTGAAGTTGTTTGTCATTATGCTCAACTGAAGAGCATTCTGTCTCAAAAGCTGATCTCTAGCCTAGTTGTTATTGTAGCTACTTTTGATTCTCTGTAAGCTCAACTTTTTCCTAAAGCACTTTGTATTTTCTTTTAATGACTTTTACTGAAAATAGCAAAGAGTAGACATGGTACATTGCTGCTTAAGCTGAATGATTTCTGTATCATAAGAGCAATCTCTCAAAATAACCTTCTCATCTGTACCTGGCAGCAACCAATTCAGTGGTGTGAAGAGCATTTATGTGGATCCAGATACAGACAGAGAAATTATGGGGCTGTTCTTTGCTGCAGGACTAGCATTGAATGCAGAAACTCCAGATCTCCAGATCAAAGTTAATGCTGCACTTTCTCTAGTTTCTGCCACACTTTTATCTGGGAACCAAACAATTCCATGCCACATAGAGGCCCTTCTGTGCAAAGTTCCAGAAGGACTAATGGAGTAGGAATGACATAGTAGGTGTTGGTGTAAACATCTTCCTCTGAAAGAAAGCAAGCTTCAGTCTAAGACTCCTATCTGGTACGTGAGTCTCGGGAAGTAATCTGATCTATAGAACTGATTTTATTACTGCTCTTTTTTGCCAAGAATGAAAGCTGAAAAGATCTGTCCATCTACAAGGAACTTCTATCTCCCTTGATAGTGCATAATTTTTCCCCAGTATTTGCAGAATAATATACTGTGATGAGAAAATGCTATGCTAAACATGGAACAGAATAAAGTTTATAAGAAAAGAGATACATATATTTTTTTTAAAAAAATCAGAATATCTGAGAAGAAATTCCTTGCCCATCCTCTCTGGGTGCACTATGTTTTAAAAAGCAGATTTGTCTGAACCTTATGTGATATAAGATGAAGTGCTTCCCTTAAGTATCTCATGGAGTCCTGTTCTTAGCACTGCAGAACAGGTCTACTGTCTCCATGTATCACTGTGGGTGCAGATATGAGTTTGCTGATGTGCAGAACAGAGTGCTCCATCCAGAGAGAGTATAAATTTTTAGTGCTTGTGAGAGCCAGGTTAATAGAAACACAGACAAATCAAGCAACAAAGCAAATATGATTTAACTCTTCCAGGTGACAATGCATAGGAGAAAACTGTGGGCAAAAGTGGATCATCAACATATGAAGCACAACTATTTAAGCAGAGGACAAAAATGGTTCTCAAATTAATTTCTTTGTGCGGTACTACATGCTCTGTCATAACATGCATTATTAATTTCTCCAGCAGAGTAATTCAACAGTATTATTCTATGCCATGTCACAGATCAAAGACTTGGATATTGGTCCCATTAAAAATGACGACTGTGATAACTATTTTTGTTAACATTCCAATGAGCCAACTATGTTACATTTTTGTTGGGAGCAAATGTGTAGCATTATTGAACCTTCCTTGCATTTCCCTCTTTGCTAGAAGATAAATGGGATGCTGATTTTCTTTCTCTGTCAGAAAATAAGAGTAATTTAAAAGTCTGTTAATACTGTAAAAGCACTAAAGTAATAAAGCAATACAATGTAGACTGGAACATTTGCGGAGCATTTTCAGTTATTTCTATTAAATCAAACCTCTACT
>NW_010191680.1:648-1363 GCF_000695765.1 Mesitornis unicolor | reverse complement strand
AGAAATGGGTCTGGGGGGGTGGGAAATCAGCTCCATGGCCTGTGCCTGGGAGGGGGAATAGGGGTCTGGGGGGCCAAATATAGGTCCAGAGGGGCTAAAAATGGGGCAGGGGGGCCAAAAATGGGTTGGGGGCACAGGGGAAACTGGTCCCAGTCAGGGTAGCGGGTTAAAACCAGTCCCACTGTGGCAGGAAACTGTTCCCAGTTGGGGTGAGGCCTCAAAACCAGTTCCATCTGGGGGGATAACTGGTCCCAGTCAGGACAGGAGGCTAAAACCAGTCCCACTGGGAGGAAAACTGGTCCCATTGCAGGGGTTGAAACTGGTCCCAGTCAGGATGGAGAACTAAAACCAGTTACATTGAGGGGGAAACTGGTCCCAGTTACGGTAGAGGATTAAAACCAGTGGTCCTCATAATGGTGGGGGAGTCAAAAACCATCCCCAGTGTGAGGAGAACTGGTCCCAGTTGGGGTGAGGCCTTAAAACCAGTCCCACTGGCGGGAAACGGCCCAACCCACGAGGGATTTTGGGGACAAATCTGCTGCATTTGGTGCAAGTCTCCCCTTCTTTTTGAAGGAAAAGGGGATTTACTCCCCCCAAACCTTGCACCCACCTCCGCCTGCTCCAGGCGAGCGCTCAGCGCCTCCACGCGGCCTTGGGCCTCGGCCAGGGCCTGGCCCAGCCGCTCCCCCTCCTCCTCCAGCAGCCGCTTGGGCTG
>NW_010191680.1:0-456 GCF_000695765.1 Mesitornis unicolor | reverse complement strand
CCACAAAAAGGGCGGGAAACGGCCACCGGGGAAAATCTGGGGGTGGAAAAACCACCCAGTTTTGGGGGCCAGAAAAAACCAAATTTAGGGGGGGGAAATAAAAGGAAATTTGGGGGGAAATAAGCCCCAATTTCTGCCCAAAAATAGACCCAATTCCCCCCAAAATGGACCCAATTGCCGCCCAAAAAATAAACTAAATTTCCCACCAAAGAGACCAAACTGCCCCCCCAGAATAGACCCAATTTCACCCCAAAAATAGACCAGAATACCCCCAGAACAGACCAAATTTCCCCAAAAAATAGACCAAATTACCCCCAAAATAGACCAAACTTCACCCCCAAAAATAGACCAAAATCCCCCCAGAATAGACCCAATTTCCCCCCAAAAATAGACCAAAATCCCAGTCACTGCCCAGATCCCAGTTCCCCCAGTACCTCCCAGTTTCCTCAGTAGCCC
>NW_010191679.1:691-1370 GCF_000695765.1 Mesitornis unicolor | reverse complement strand
GCAGCATTGCCGAGTGGTTGGTTGTGGGGGGGTGGTTTGGAGGTGTCTTTCATGTCTTGGCAGCGGGAGAGGGTAGGGTAGGTAAGGGAGAGGCTGCTCTGAGGGTCCAGCGTGAGCGGGAGAAGCGTGGGGTTGAAGGACCGTGGTGGGTCCCGTCGAGCGGCCAGCTGTGTGCGGAGGCTTTGTCCCTGCGTGCAGGACAGCGTGCAGAAGCGAGGCTGATCCCTGCTTGGCTGCAGAGAATCAGGTACACACTTTCTGATGACTTCTTTTGTTTTTTCTTCTTGTTTGTTTTTGCAAAAAGTCTTTATTTCCCACAAGTGAGTGAGTGAATAAATAAATAGATAAAAAAATAAATAAATAAATAGATAAATAGATATAATAAATAAATAAATAAATAAATGGAGTGCTGTGATAAATCGTTGTTGGTGTAAGAGTCCCGCAGAGTCCGCAGCGTGGACGGGCTGGCTAACACCATGGGTAATAAACAGCAGCCCTCTCCTCATATCCCCGTAGCTATCCATGACTGTGTAGCACTGCAGTTTCCTCCTCCTTCCTTTCCTTTGAAGTTGCAGGTGCGAGGGCTGTGCCACAGCCTGGTCCCGGTCTCAGCATGGTCATGTCCACTTCTGCTCCGTGCGTGGCTGGGGGCGTGGGCTGGGGCTGGGGGGTTGGTGGA
>NW_010191679.1:0-674 GCF_000695765.1 Mesitornis unicolor | reverse complement strand
CGGGGTGCGCCGAGTGAGCGTGTGCTCGCGTTGGACGCAGAGGCGAGCCTGGAGGCGGAGGTGGTCCCAGGCGCAGGCGCTGTGGTTGTGGGCGATGAGGAAGTCGTGGAGGTGTCGGAAGTATTTGTTGATGGAGAGCAGGAGGTTGCGGGGCCCTTGTCCTTGGGAGAGCTGGGCGCTGGGTGGGAGGCAGCGTTGCAGCTGGTGGATGTGGTGCTGGAGGGTGTTGAGGAGGCGCTGTCGTGCGTGGTGGTCCCAGTGGTGGGGGACGTCGGGGCTGCTGAGGGTGGCGAAGGAGGCGGAGGGCGGTGTCGGCGTCTGGCGCTGGTTGTGCGTTGCGGAGGAGGGCGTCGGGGAAGGAGGGCGCGTGGTGGTGGTGGCAGGGCTGTGTGGGGCCGGGAGCCATGTCGTGGAGGAGCTGGAGGCTGTCCCAGGCGAAGGAGGCGTGGAGGGGCCGCAGGTGGTGGCAGGCGAGGGCGGCGGCGAGAGCCAGAGCCGTGGTGAGGAGCAGGAAGGCCGGGGCGGGCGCGGGCGCAGGCATGGTGGGGCTTGTGGGTGGCGGTGGGCAGGAGGCTGGGGAGGCTGGGTGGTGGTGCGGGTGGGCGCTGTGCTTGGGATGCTGGTGGGTCGCCGGCTTTATGTGGTGCCATAGGTTTCCTTTCATCATCATCATC